>NC_081182.1:54522614-54638100 GCF_029867415.1 Vicia villosa | reverse complement strand
AATTTCGATCAAAAAATCAATATAAATTGAGACTAATTCAAAATACCACGAACTTTGCAGATCTTTCCTATATATTATAAGATAAATCCATGCAAAAGATTAGTCCCAAATTCAATCATATGCCAACGTTTGTGTTGTTTCATGAAAACCGACCCTTAAAAGTTCATATTTAATTCATCTCTCATTAAAAAAAAATTCAGGGAAAGATCTTTGTAATGTTATAAATTTTATTGCCAAAAATCATGAAAAAAAAAGAGTCTAAGTCACTATAAGTATCTATTTAGGAAGAAAAATCTAAAAGAAATGTTAGTTTGAATTAGCTAGACATTAGATAATTCGAATTAGTTACAAATTAGCTATTGTTTCTAGGTTTATGTATGATGTGCATTTTATCTACGGATTTAGCGATATAATTTTCGTCTCTATAATGTAAATTAATAATAGTAATATAAAATGACAATAAATTGCTACGTGATATCCAGGTCAACATCGTTGTCACGTTAGCATTGCTACATATATTCCTAGTCACCGAAAATTTTTATTAACATGTCACGTAGATTCTGAGACAAAAATATAATTGAAAAATATTTGAAAGATTATTATCTAATAATTTTTTTTAAGGGAATAAAAATGAATTTTGATAATAAATATAATCCATTGGATTCATCAAGAGAGAAAATGTTAATACATTAATGTGGTTATTAATTTCTCTCTTTTGATGACTTTAATGGTTGATATTTAATGGCTCGATCAGACACAAACACATGTTCCTCGCGACCACGAACACCTTTAGCAGCTACACCTTTTCCCTTTTCCTTCTTAACCTTGCCAAGATCTACATGCAACTGGAATTGAGTAGAAGGGCCGCCTTTTTTCCGGGACACTCTTTTTCTCCAGAAGAGGAAATGAAGATCGCAATTCCTCGTACTACGAATAGACCTGATCCAGCCTCATCCTTCTCCATGCTGCTTCTCGATCCATCTGGGCTTTGAAACTGCAGAAAGACAATAAACCGTGATATCAGCTTGTCTGTTGTTGCTACCGAAAATGGAAGAGCGAAACCCTAAAATATCAAATATGTCAAAAACAAACACACCTTTCGACTGGAGATGTTGAATCCTTATCGTTTGACATGTTTCCCAAGCTTTGAAGTTTTTGTAGATATTTGCTACAACGTTCCCCTTCTCCAAGATAACAAACGCTTAGGTATCCGGAGAAGTAAATGTAGCTTATACGTTTCTGTTCCTAACCGTTTATGGAGTCAACATAAAACGCCTCTTCAATTACTTCTTTTTACTTAATGACATTGGGCCTTCACATTGGGCCTTCAATTTATGCTTCTTGAGACTGCAATGGTAGATGACTCTGGGCCTTCACGTTTTGCTTCTTTAGGCTGCAATGTTATAATTTGGGCCCAAATTTCAATAGCCCATCCATTAAATTAATATATTTATTTTCTATAAAATTTTATTAATATCAATTCTCTTTATTATAAAAAAATTCTCAATAAGTCATATATGAAAAATTATATTAATTTTAATTATTTTTATTAGACAAAATTATATTTTTTAATTTAAATATATATTTGCACCAAATGCGCGTCCCGTACCAGAACTCGTGCGGACGCACGGGTTTGTTACTATTATATATATATATATATATATATATATATATATATATATATATATATATATATAATATATATATATATATATATATATATATATATATATATATATATATATATATATATATATATATATATATCATGTCTTATTGGAAGTCACTATCGACAAAGCCTGCAACTTGCTAGAGTAGGAAAGAATATGGGCCTACAATACATGTGGGTCATCCTAGCTTTGATGCCCATATTGGTAGAACCATGCCCATGTGATATATGGGTCCCATGAATGCATGGAACGTGTCATTTTCAACGAGGTCACCGTCACGTAGAAATTAGAACAAACTCGGAATCTGAATGACGCGAGAGTGTATAGTTCCTTGTTTGGATTTACTCATCAGCTTTGCTGATCATCCACTTCCACCTACCCAAGTGAACTACTGCACCTTGACCTGCGGCATAGCATATTCACATTGAGATCTATATCCTCTTTGTTTATCTCTATCTTATTTTATAATCTTGTTTTTACTATTCATTATCTTCAAATATTTTTATCTTATCTTGCCTAATCTCTTAATATATAGTATTTTCAACGTCTTTTTTATTATTTTTTTTGAATTTCACATCATCAACAATAATATTAAATGTTTATAATACCTCTAATTAAAACAATTATCTCTACAAAAGCACGATCTATGACAAAAAAAATACACACATGGATAAAGGAAATTGAAAATGGCGCAAGATTAGTGGAAATATGCTTAAGTGAGGCACCTTGTTTCCCTAGCAACATCAAGCATTACACATTATCCACAAAAATAGTCGAACAATGCTAGATTTGGTTGGCCACTAGGGATGTCAATGGGCGGGGCGGGGACGGGGGATACATTCCCATCACAATCCCCGCCATTGAATTTATTCCCCATCCCTGCTTTGGATCCCCGCTTCGGGAGGATTTTGTCCCCCATCCCCGCGGGTCCCCCACGGTTCATCCGGAGATCTATAAACATGATTTTGTTTATACATTATTTTAAACCAAATTAATAGTAAAAGCTTCAAAAACAAAACAATAAATATATTATTTTTACAATATTTAATCTATAATATCGAACAAAATTTTCAAACTAAAAAAAATGAAAAAATCATTTATATCACTCTTTTACTAACAATACATATATATTTTAAATTTGTGTATAAGATTAATTATATAAAATGTCAAATAAACTTACATAATAATTTAAAATTATATATAAATTAAGGACATTATGTTATTTTATTCGGGGCGGGGATTCCACGGGGCGGGGGATATTTACGCCACCCCCGTCTCCGAAGTGCCTTCGGGGAGACTTTGATCCCCATCCCCATCCCCGCGGGGGGAAAATTCCCCATCCCTGGGTCCCCAAACGGAGAATCCTCACGGAGATCCCCGCTAACGGAGGCAGGTTGACATCCCTATTGGCCACGATGTTTTGATTTATAAAAATAGTTTTCTATAAATGTATCACTCGTTTTAGTTATTCAAGACATACACAATTATAAATTCATCTATTCTTGCACATATATCATTTATCTATTTGTTTTATTTTTTATTTATTTATTTTTTAGTTTAGTAACTCACAAAAAATTCAATAGTGTATTTAACATTATTTTTTAGGAGTTAAGAAGCTTATAGCCAAGAAACAAAGTTCATTCCTTGGCTGAGAATGAATCACATTTGACAGCTACAATCAACTTTAAAGTTTGACAACAAATTTAGTATGTCTAGCATGCAGGACACTATTGTGGATATTAATACAGTAACTTTCTCGACTACGATTATGAGTATAGTTTATTTGTCTAAGACTACAGAATTCAAAGTAGCTAGTTAAAGGAAGAAACCAATTAGGAAGATGATGAAGATTACTACTCTTCCAATAACAACTCAGATGAAGATGAGATAACTCATCTATGTTTGATGACGCGTCACAAAAAGAAAGATTCAGAGGTAAGTGATTTCGACTCATATTCCATACCTTTTTAAAATGAATTGTCAAATGCTTTTCATGAAATGCATGCTGGCGCCTTAATTAGTTTTAAGAATATCTCCCTCCAAAAGAAAATAATTTTGAAACATGAAGAAAGCTTAAAACTTAAAGGTGCTCTAGAATCCATGAAAGAGGACCATACATCTCTTATGAATGATCATTTGTGTTCTCTTCATACTCTAGAAAGAAAAATAAAGTTAGTTGATTGTTATACTTGTCCTAGTTTATAAATTAAAACTAAAAATTTAAAAGGACAAATAACACAATTCTCTAAAACTTTTATTATTGTTTCTATTAGTCTAACTCATGAAGGGAAAATATTTAGAAAATCTTAAAATGTAAATGCCTATGTCACTAGGAAGAATAGAAATAATATTTCTCCTAAAGTTATTAGTCTTTATTGTAGTGAAAAATGACATATTAGGCCCCAATGTCACATTAGAAATGTAAAAGTTGTTAGTGGTCTCTTGACATGTTATTAGCTGGATTTTTCGACGTGGTTCATGTTGAGCAAATAATTGAAGAAATTGAAATAAATTTTCGACGTGGTTTGTGATTCGAAAGATACATGATTTGAATCATAGAGTCAGTACCAAAATCTTGATTTCAAATTGAATTATTGATTTGAATCAATCATATGCTTAATTCGAATCAAGCTTCAAAAACTCATTATTTTAAACTTCCTAACTTGTAATTTGAGGCACACATATATTGAATTTGATCAACCTGCTTAAACTAAAAACAAATTGTAATGAATTCAAATTTAATTGAGAAGGTTGACTCAAGGTGCAATTCTACAACACAATCAAATTACATATGAATAGACAAAATCAAAAATCAAATTATAAATGTCTAAAAATTACAAATTATTAAAATACAAGTGAAGCGTGTAACGCCGTTTTATGTCCGTATTTTATTTAATTGTGTGCTATGTGATTTATTTAATTACTATGTGTTAATTAAGTGCTTATGTGATATTTGTGTTACTTATTGAGTATTAATAGTAAATAGCATAAGTTAGTAGTGTTATTAGTTATTGGGCTTATGTTGGCATTAGTAAGTGAGGGGTGTTAATTAGAGCCCATTAGAAATTGAGGTTTAGTAAGGGTTTAACCAAAACAAGAGAATTGAGAGGAATTGAGAATTAGAACTCATTTTGGCAAAGTTGTGAAAGAAGAGAAGAGAGAAGAGAGAAGAGAAGAATCTCAAGGTTGAAGATAGAGTTGGCTTCAATCCAAAACCTAAGGTAAGGGTGGGATTCTTTCATGCTAAAGGGATGTATGATGATGTTTAGGGTGGATTTAGATGATATGTTGAACCATGGATTGTGTGTTGTAGAAACCCTAGGTTTGTGATGAGTTTTCATGAAATTTATGATGGAAAACATGTTTTTATGGATGATTGTTGATGAATAATGACTGCTGATACCTTTGTATGTGTTTAATTGATGTTTGGAATGGGTTTTGAGTGGATGTGAGGTTTCGTAGTTCTAACACGAAGGTGATTATTCGGCATAATCGCGCGCCCACTAAGCGGGCTCAGGCTTGCTAAGCGGATGCTGTTTATTTTTGAAAATTAAAGAGAGCTCGCTAAGCGGAGCTAGTCCGTTAAGCGAAGCTCAGTTTTGGTTCGCTTCTGTTACTAGCCACTTGAAGCGGGGTTGTTGATTTTTGTAATTGCATAAGTGCGCTTGAGGGTCGCTAAGCGGGCCCTGTTGCGCAGAACTTGTTCAAACTTTAAATTGATGTATCTTTTGATCCGTGACACCGTCTTAAATGCCGTTTGAACTTCCATGATGCTCTAATTGATGTCTTTCTAATTAATATGATTGGAAATATTTTGAAAAACCTTTTGATGTTTTTCTTAAAATGAACCATTTGATGTTGTATTTGTTGTTGTGAAGTGAAACATTGTTGTATGATGATACAACATAGCGACGTGGTTGTGAAGTGATGAATTACTACAAAAGTAATGATGCTTAGTCAATGTTTGGACGATGTTTTCATACGTTGTGGATATGTGTTTTATGGATGTGTGTCATTGTGTCGCATCCATTGCATAAGTGTCCTTTAGCATGAGAATGGCAACGACTATTAGCCTGAAAGATGACAACAACTATTAGCCTTAAAATGGCAACGACTATGGCCCAACGACAATGATTGAGACAAGAGTTTTACTCTGAATGGTATCACATGCATTTGCATAAGTCGAGTCACATTTGAATTGCATATGATGTTGCTTTGAATGTGTGTTTGTTGTGATGCGATGATGAGATGTTGATGTGACGTGATGATGAGATGTTTTGTGATGTATTGAGCTCATAATTGTGAATGGAATATGTTGTCATACTTGTTTATTGACATGGTTACCGTTTTGTAAGATGTTGGGATGATGTGAATTGTTGGTAACATGTTATATGATGAGAAATGATGATATATGTATGATCTTTACTATGATTTGAATATTATCATACATTTCTTTATAATGAATGATATCTCACCCCTTCTGTTTGAATGTTATCCTTTGTTGGTAGCATGTAGGTAATGACGTGGAGTAGTCGTGTACCTATTAGCTCGAGTCGGTGTGTCGATGCTCTGATACGTAGCACTCGGGGGACGTCTAGCTTGTTTTGATTGTGTCGTGTTATCGTGTTGCTTTTGTTGTTATATTCGAATATTTTTATCTCTTATTGGATTATGTTGTTACATCCTTATGAGACATGTCGTATTGTTGATTGCCATGATTGGCATTGATGCGATATTTTGGTTTATGTTGTTAATGAATTCCGCTGCGATGGGTCTAAGTTGTTTGGATCGAATGACTAATCAGTTATGAGTTTTTCCTCCGATATATGTGTTATGTATCTATGAATTATGAGCATGTTTATGATTTGTTTTACGAAGTAATTGTGACGCCTCAAATGTGATGTTTTTTTCGAGACTTTTGTACTCTGATGTTCGTGTTATTTGCGGGGTAGTTTTTGGGGTGTTACAATAGTGGTATCAGAGAAGGTTGGTCCGTCCGGCCATGTGTCGTGTTGTAGTGTAGTCTAACAATCGTGTATTGTTATTTTGTGCTGATTGCTTTTGTGTTGTAGTGAAGAGTTGAGATGGCTGGAAGGAATGATGTTGCGATTGCTGCTACTTTGGAGGCGATGACCCAAGCTTTGGAACATTAGCCGAATGTTGGTGAGAATGATGCTTCTCGCAATTTGGCTACCTTCCAAAGGGAGAACCCTCCTGTCTTCAAGGGAACTCATGATCCTGATGGCACATTGACATTGCTAAAGGAGATTGAGAGAATCTTCCGTGTGATGGATTGCACCCCTGATCAAATCACTTTAATGAGTTTTTGTAGAAGACAAGGGATATAAACACGTTTGATCGCTAAGTTGTCTTTGAGTTTTTGGGGTATACTTAGTGCCAAAGCAGCTTACGTTGTCGCCAGATGTTCATTTACAGCAATAAACTTCCAAAAATTATTGGAGATTTATAGTTAGAAAACTGAAACCTACTATGTACGAAGGTCGTCAAAACTTTTCCTATTGTGCAAATCAAGCTTACTCCGCTTGTTCGCAAGGTTTTGAATTGTGTCTCTAATTGCTATCAAAATGGTTAGCAGGGTTATGATTTGTGGGAAGTGGAATCTATATAATCTAAGTTTACTATTTGTAGATGTATTACTTTATGTGAGTCCCGTCAGACGAGGAAGAATGAAGAGCCAGAGATGAAGATGCTAGAAACTATGGTGGAATAGACTCACATTCTCTATTATGCCCGCCCCATGCCGCCTTATTTATTTTATGAATTTTTTCATTTTTTTGCTTTAGGGATGTAGTGTTCTCCATCCCCCCATATTTTTTTTTTTGAGGTGAGTCAAGATTTTAGGTCCGCATGCATGCCTGGTTTTTTGTCGGCTTTTGCAAGCTAGAGTAAATAGAACGAACACTCCTGTTTTCCACGCCTAGAGAGGGGAGAGATCGACCGTCTCAAAGATACAATTATGCTGGCCTTGTATATTATGATTTGAATGTGGCTGAAGATTTACAAAACTCCATAACACACACACACCTTCAGGGAGGCCTTCAAATGCACACATAGTCAAATATGGTTGAAGCACCATACTTGTGGGCTTGTTAGATTGACTAAGTAAGAAAAAGTGGTTTGAAGCAAGTGGATGCAAATGGAAAAATCAACATTTAAGTGTGGATTGAACTTGATCAAAGTTGCGGAAGGATGATTCAAATAGGAGAGAGAGCTGCAGAGTGGTTAATGGGTAAATTGACATCAACAAGGTTTAAAGTCAATATGGAAAATTGTATAAGTATGCCTTAAAACCTTGAGTGTTAAAGTGAAAGAAAACACGTTTTGAGATTGCTAGAAATTAGAAAGCTAAAAAGAAGAAAAAATGTCGACGAAAGATACATGAGTCGAGGGAGAGGTCTAGAGACAGGCGACAATGTTGATGATGGGTCGGGCGCGGTGGGTAGTTCATGTTTGTCAAGCATCGGCCCAATCCAATTGGTTTGTGTGTATCGGGTTTGGTTATTTTGGTTTGCAGGTTCGTTCATTAATAAGTTATGTTTTGTGTCCCTTAAGGATTCGTTGGGTTTTAACACATAAATATGTTCCTCTATCATTCATGTCCTTTGTAACCTTCAGACCTGAAGACATAAAAAAGGGGTAGAAATCCTACTGAAAGACTTAGAGAGACAAAGGTAGAAACTCTTTGAAGTTCTTGAAATTTGGGAAATATTTGAAGGTGTCTAAGGGGATTGAGAAACACTTCTAAATATCTTGTGCTTGTGTGTTTCATATATAGAGAGTTTAAGATAATGCGAAACATTTGAGTAGAAAATATGATTTATTCTTGAGAACTTGAATATCTATTTTCTTATAACTCTTTTGTAATATCTTGTAACAACTTTTTGAAATATAGAGAATCAAAGAACTTCTCTCCACAAATAAATTATTTTAAACAAACTGAATAAACAAATTTCTTTATGTTTATATTTTTTATCTTCTTCTTACTTGTTGTGGTCACTTAATTTGATTGTAATTATTTTAGTCACATAAATCAATTTTTTTTTATGTGTTTGAAGCTATCAACAAACTCACTAAATTTACTAAATTTTTTAGAGTTTTCACAACAATGTTAATTATAAACAATAATTAAATAGGTAAATAGATGTAAACTGTTTATGCAAACTTCAATCTTTAACGCTAACATTACTTTATATTTCTCATCATTATTATTAATGGAAACATATTTTTTATACAGATAAATTAAAATATTAATTATTAATACTATATTGACATGTGTAGCCAACCAATCTTTGATTTTCTCATTTACTAGTAACTTTAAATGAGCAGAATCATTGTTAGTCTCTCTGCAATTTATTGTATACTACAAGCATAAAATATCTTGTTTGTTTCCACTTTCTCCGCCACTTCAGTGTTTCACATTGTTTATTTATTTTATTTTTCAAATCTTGTTTTGCTTTGTGTTTTATATTCCCACTTTCGCTAACCCTCCTCAATTACAGATTAAATTATCCCATTATTCTAATCACTTTTCCCCTTTATTTTGGGGTTTTCTGGGCAGGTTACATCTAAGGGTGCATGTTTCATTATGTTCTCACAACAAATAACATCAGTACAAAATATTACTCCCATTAATTAAACTATAAATTTATTTTATTTTTATCATTGTTTATTTCTTTTATCACGAGTAAGTATTTTCTCTATTGTAAGGGATGAGAATGTGAATTAAGTTTAGGATATTAACTAAATTTGTTAATTGAATTGCTACTACTATTATGTGGTTTATTTAATATTTAGGCATAATGCTTTTTAATGTTTACTTATCTTTATATTGATTTATGGTTTTTAGTTTTGAATGAAAGTTCATCGGTTGAATGCTTTTGTTATATTATTTTTCTTCACCACTTATGTCTAGGGTACTCTGAAAACCATATATATTTATGTTAATTGAAAACATTAGTTTTATTTATATTGGCTGTAGACTTTAGGGATTAGCTTAAAATGAAAGGTTTAATCACTAATGTATTATGATTAAGGTGAATTCTTATTTACCCACCTCAAAAAGGTGGGTAAGGTTACCTTTAGTGTAAAATGGATTGAAAACATCAAACAATTGTTCTATATGATAAATAATTAAATACATAAAAATTAAATGGTGTCATCTGATTGGTGGAATGTACACTACCAATCTTTTTGTGATGTGTAGAGAAGTTGTCCCCTATGATTAAATACTCTCAAAATGTTATAAACACACACACGGTCACACACACATGGTCCGCTCTTGCCTGCTCCTCTTCTAAGATCTCTAGATGAGCTGACCTCAAGGGATCTTCCTCTGCATCTGGTGTCATATAAAGATGTGACACTCTATAAAATTATTGGATGTAATCATAGACTGTATTCCATGGATGAGAAGCTGGAACACGATGTACAACCTCTTATGACCATATGATCATAATACGATGCAAAAATATTATCCACATCCATGTGGAGGACAATGACAGTAGCAACAACAACATGGTCTCTTAGTATACCTAAACTGCCGCAAGAATCGCTCAGATAGATGGGGTTACATAAGTCGAGACCCACATGCCAACTATTTAGAGTACAATGATATCACCTCCAAGGGACGTGTCTCCTGTGATTGGCGTACGACATCCAATTAATATCATCAGGTACAATGTTGTCAAGAGAAAATCATAACAATTAAGTCACCTTATTCCCGCTAAGCGAGATGATCAAGCACACACGTGAAAAAGAATCATAGTCATCTACATATTCTCAATTGACGAGACGTCAAAATATTGGTGGATCCAAGTCTGAAAATTATTTAGATGAAATACTAGTAACATCATAATGTAGCATCAACATTACAACTTTAATTTCAATAAAGGTGCAAAATAATCACCATAAATAGAAAACCGTTTTCAGTCAATTGTCGAGTCTTCCATATACTACCGTAAACTAGTTTGGAGTAGAGGTACCCAAAAAAACAAACCCCACAGTTATACTTGTGTTTTTTCTCAAAGACAACAAAATACTCTACTAGAAAATTCATTTTTAGTGACTGAAAATTTTTGGTTACTGTAGTGACCAAATTAGCCACCAAAATTTGATATTCATGAGCTAATTTTAAGAGGTCCGTAAATCAGTCACTAAAATGAATTAGCCACCGATTTAGTAACCAAAATTTTGTGAGGGCCTATTCGATCACAAAAAATTATTTTTATATACAATTTAATTTATATATATAAATTAGAGACCAAAATTTCGGTCTCTAAAATTTTTTATTTTATTTTTTTATTTTTAATTCTTTTTATCTACTATTTCCTTTTCATTTTTTAAAGATTTAATTCTCTTTAAATTTTTACTAAAAGTTTCTTTTTTATTGTTTTAACAAATAATATATTTATATAAAATATATGTATATGTGTTTAAATACAAAATATAACAATAGATGTTAAGTGGCATAGTGGCAAGGTCTTGTTCAAATATGTGGAGGTCACGAGTTTGATTCCTAGGTATCATTTATTTTACGAAAAATACACTAAAATCGGTCACTAAATTCAATCACCCATTCGGTCGTTAAATTTTGGTCACTAAATTCGTTGTAAAAGCTTAACGACTAGCACTTTTTCAACCGAAAATTAATGGTCGCTAAATCTGTCGCAAAATGTGTTACTGACCGATTTTTAAGTTTTGTCGGTCTCTAGTTCGGTCACTAAAAGCAAAATTTCTAATAGTGATATACGGGGTCGATAACTTCGACACAGGTCGCACTTTTTCCCGTCAAAATGGATGTTCCGACCAAAACCAAGAGGTATGACCTCAATGCACATGCTTTGTGGTATGTAACCAGTGCATCATTACCATTAAAATTCACAATTGTAGCTAGGTGGTGCTCATACATATCCACTAATAATGAAAACCTAGCATGACACCTCTGTTGTCATGTAACTCCTACTTTTCCTTTTTTGAGACAATTCCCGAATAAGTCACCATCATGTCCAATGCCTCGGGTCTCTTGGCTATGAAGTAATATTGTAATTTTCCTTGGATCGTAATATAAAGGAAACATGGTACATCATCAAGTGTGATGGACGTACCATCGATTGAAATATGAAATGACAGCGTCTCTATGTGTCATCTCTCCACAAAAATAGACAATAAGCCATGGTTAATATAACTAAATTCAGTCCTGCATAAATTATGTAACCCAAATAGCTGTATGACATTCAGAATCCATGACGTATTAGGTTACACCAGCTTTGCAACCTTCCCACCATGGCCGATACATGTTAACATATCATAGTAAAATATTTTTGCTACCTCTCTTTCCCACATGTGCCTAGTAGAATGGTATGGATACAAATGGAGCAATGAAAGTTATGAGGGGCCTCTTGAGAAACCCTATAGGGAATATAGAGCAGTAGGGGCTTCTAGGCCAGAGGGGCTTCAGAGGCAGCAGTGGACGCGTGAATTTGAGAAGGCAATGTTAGAGACATATGAACCTATGAAAATTATGCCTAACAAGAAAATGAAGTCTCTCCAAATGCAGTTTGTGAGGGTCTAGCTTTCTCCTTACAAATGGAAGCATGTTGGGACCTTGTACAATGTCTAAACCTTTCCTGGTTTACATACATTTTTCTACAATGAAACAAGCATAACAGTGAGATGTCATAAAATGAAAATAAAAATATGCCAAACCAAAAATTGGATAAAGGCTATTCTGGATTCCAATTTGCAGACTAAGGATCTGGATTGTACCATCTAGATATCATGTGAGCCAAAGATACTAACCAAAAAAAGCATGCAAAACCGAAGCTTTAGTGCTCAAAAACTCAATGCAATGTATAACACCCCAATTTCAATAAATTAATATTATTTTAAATATAATTTTGAGTATTTATTTAATTATTATATGTGGGTAATTAAATAAATATGACTGATAAAGAGCGTGTGTGGCCTAGTAGTAGGATATGGGTGATAATAGACATCGCGCCTGCTGAACTGGATTAATGAGATTCAGTTTGCTTTTAATAGATGCAGGATATTAAAGGGAATATTGTGCAGTCTTCTTGGCGCAGATTTAAAGGTTAGAAGAATCGAGTCAAAAAGATTGAAGAATATACAGTCTCTAAATAAAGAGATTATTTAGGAAACTAATGATTAGAAGCCCAAGTCCACTTGAGAATAGGTTATAAGTAGAAGTTGTGTAACCTAAGTTTGGGTGAGCCGAATTCACCAAGATGTAATCATTAGGGATGTGTCTTAAGGCCACTCTCGAGAAGAGTTAGTAGAGGAACAGTCCGAGTTAATGATTGTTCTATGTTCACACTCAGAAACCTGTAGGTAATGAGTTGTGTTGTGTGAACCACCCGGGTTGTGGGATGGTCACTGTTCTTCTTGAAGCCTGTAGGTAAGAGAAGTATTGTTCTTGGAGAAAGCTAATGAAGCAACTCCAAGTTATTGTTCTTAGTCAAGAGTCTTGGCTAGGTATTGTCATGGAAGTGTGTCTTCCTGTTTATGTTCTTTCTGTGTGATCAGAGTTTTCATGAAGTGGGATCTTCATGAGGAGACTAAGCTGTTGAGGCAGTGGTGAGTGTTGACTGCTAGACACCATTGCGATGGTTGGGAGTGAGATGAGTTTCTCATATCTAGAGAGGATCTAGGTAGAAGGGTCATTGGATAATGATTAAGTGAGAAGTTGTAAACCGGAGGTGGTTTAGCTCTGAATTAATACTAGTGATAGTGGACTTCCTTCCTGGCTTGGTAGCCCCCAGAGTAGGGGAGTTGTTCCGAACTGAGTAAACAATTTGGTGTATTATTTATTGTTTTTCAATTCTGTTTATAATGTTATTCATTATTGTGTCTTAAATTTAGGATTAGATTTCTCGACATCCTATAGGACATCTGAAGTCTGACTTGCCAGAACTTCAATTGGTATCAGAGAAAGCATCCTGTTCTATCTCTGGATGAGATCCTGGGAAGATACTTTCTGGTCATGTACAAGGAAGAAATATTGTACTGAAAAGTTGTTTGAATGGTCCCTAGAAGTAGAGGGTAGACTGTTCATGACAGGTGTGATTTACCCTGTCTGTGTTGCTCAGGCATGTAGCTTTAGAGACGGGCTGCCAAGGGTTTAATTTATTTTCAGACCTTAACAAATTCTTGAGGGGTGTCAAGGAGTTTTCTGGTTATATTCGGCCGCATATCTAATGAAAAACTTTTGACGACTATGTGTTAAGGCTGCAACCCTCTATTCTCCTCTAAAGGTGCATCACAGGGTGTAGTGGTGGCGATACTTGAAGGGTTGTTCAATTAACTTGTCAGAGATGCGAACTATACTTCAGGGTGATCTCGAGTCCACTCGTAAAAGCGCTCATATATGAGTTTGTTGAAAGGAGATTTGGAAAAAGTTAGGAGCAATCTATGTTTGCTTCCAACTCTGAAAAAGCCAATCTCCAGGGTTGATAAAGGATCTCTTATTGTGTTCCTTGGAAAAGGAACTAATGTCGTATCATCTGTTGGAACATATTACCAGTAGATTGTGCAGAATTCTGTTGGGTAAGAGTATGGCATAACAGATGCCTTGGATACTAAACAAATGGTTTGGGACCTTCTCCTGATATGGAAGAGGAGGCATTTGTATCGTGTCTAAGAAATTACTACCTTAGACATGTATGTTGACCAGGACACAATCAACATACTGGACAGTCATTAGGTCCGTTTACTTCTGGTCTAAATGAGTTAAAGTACAGTGGCTTTGATTTGTATAACCTGTGGAAGCTTGGTAGATGTATCTTACCCAAATCCTTTGTATATGGAGATCAAGCTAACATGTCAAGGACATTCTCTTTTGACATCTGATCTATTCTTCTTATCAAAGGAGCCAGAATTAGGAATCTTGTTTATGGCCATGGAACTCCTGTCCTATTGGAAAATTCTTCCAAAGGATGGTAAGCATTAGAGACACATTAACCGAAATTCAGTGGTTAATGGGTGTCTGAACTTTGGAGTGTCATCCAAATCATCTAGGATGGACAGTTTAGCTGAAGCAAGGAGGAAACACTATTTTGGAATCAAAGAATTAAGGTTCCCTAGTATTTACGTGAAATTTCTCTCTTTGCTTGGGTTCACTTATACGGCGTCCTCATGTAATGAATCAGTGGTATTGCAAGGAATAAAGGGGATCCTTGTGCTTTGAGGAAGCAAACTTAGTCTGAACAGTCCGCTTGTGACGTGTAAAGACCAGTTAATGCCATGTTCGTTGAAATCGGCTTCAAATACTTGTTAGAGGGAATCTCTTCTATAGGAACATAAAAATGGCATCCAAACATCTCATAGTCATACAGAAGGTTTGTAAATTGTGCATATGAGATATGGTCTTTGAAGGGTTAATCAACTACTGATGGTTGATCCTCTTGCATCCCTTGCAAGATTGGTAGGTTGCTATGGAAGTCATCTCCAAAGACATAGCAAGATCCTGAGAGTGTTATTAATGTCGAAACTGATGCTTGGACATCACTTTAATTCTCTGCTTTCCCAGCTAAGGAAGTTCATTTAACTCAGGATGAGATTAATGGTCAAGCCACAAACCAAATAGGGAATGGCTAACATGACTATGTGTCTTATTGAAGAATCCACTTACTCCATATGGTGTATAATAATGTCATGTGCCATTTCTAGAGGTAGTCTTATCAGCTGATTGTACCTCTAAGGGAAGCTCATAGAGAAAAATATCATCTGATGCTTGTAGGAAGATGAGCATGTAACTGGTGAACAACCTTGACAGGATCAAGTACCAATCTGAGGTGTGTGCAAGTCTGCTTTCTGACCTCTTGATGTCAGGAAATGATTGAGAGTTTATTTCTCTCACAAGATGCAGTGGTGATACTTCTGTTTGAGTTTCCTGAAGGACTTCTATGCACAATAAGCCCGTTTAGATAATGACTCAAGAACCAGAGTTGGGTTCTGTAGTTGATGTTTCAAATAATGTTTTAACGTCATGTGTGTTGATGAATATATTTGGAAGGTTCTTGAAATTGGACAGGCGGAGTTGGATGCTCAAGCATTATGGTCAGAAGTGGCTTTCTGACTATGAGGATTAGAACATGGAGACTCTAATCCTATCAACAGTAGTATGTGTGGTGAATTTATAACTATTCTGTTGAAGACTCCACTAGTATAAATAACTACTGATGGATGTAAGGGCAGAAGAAGGGTGTCAGATACTGAGGTCTGAACAAGTGGTTTTTCTTATGTTGCAAGTCACTCTAGATAAGTGTTAAATCTGAATCTTAGTGATGCTTCTAAGCAATTATTGATTTCACGGAATATAAAAATACACATGAAAAAAAATCAAATCTAAAAAATTGATCGATAAACTAAAAACCAAAAAACATGGACATGTAACTTACACAGAAGAAGAACGATCAAACAAACAATCAAAACATCTATACGAACAGAGAGATGGAAGGAACCAGTTTTGTCGATGATGGTGGAAGAGTGAACGAAGGAAATTGTTTTGCAGAGGATGGTAGAATATGGAACGAAAGGCAATCAAACAAAATCACATAGATGAAATCGGTCATTTGGTTAAATAAATGGTAGATATGGTTTGAATGAATGAATGAATAGAAGAGGAATGACAAAGGTCTGTTGTCTTTTTCCAATGTCTAATTTCCTTCAAAAGAGAAAAATACGTTGGAATAAGAGTACAGAGAATAGAGGGTTTTTAGTTTTAGGGTTTGAGAAGCTTAAGAACAACATAGTACGAAAAAATAAAAGCATAAGGATAATGATATCTAATAATCTTTCGGCAGAAGGAAGGAAAAAATTCCATTGAAACAGATGAAGACGAAAAGAAGATGGGAAGGAAGATGAAAATAAATCTTTTGTTTGATATAAAGAAGCCGAATAATATAAAAAAGAATGATAGAGAGGTTTGTTGAAGAGAATAAATTTATAGATGAAGGGAAGGAATTGGAAGAGACTGTGGTTCAAAATCAGTCAAATTTTCAATGCTTGGAATATTGAAATGACTGCTGCGTGTAATGATGGAATATTCTAATAAGATGATTTAAATTAATTAGGACTAAAGGCTACTGAATAGGTGAATTTGTGTACTTATGTTTAGGGGTATGAAAAAGCTTCTTAAACCTGTTTTGATTAGGATAATTAAGGAAGTTTGGTGGTAATTACTTTTTATATATTAAAATAAATTTTTATATATTAAAATAGATGTGAATTTTACTTCTATATGTTTTCTTACGTGAAGCTTGACTTCTACCCGCAGCTATGGAATATGAAAAGGATTTTTTTTATAAAATAGATTAAAGTCCGATCCCCTAACAAAAGAGAATACTAAACTAACAACTAATAAAAGATTTAAAGAAATATATTTTTTTAAATTTGGATTGTAAAAATAACACCCTAACAAAATATATTTGTACTATTTATAAATTTGCATTTAAGTGTTGTTTTAGTACTATTGTATAGGAGAATATCTAGTGTATTAAGAATATCGATAAATTAATAAAATAAACTATTTAGATGAGAGAGAAAGATTGGAGAGAGAGAGAGAGAGAGAGAGACATTATTATCAAGGATATGAAACTTTTCCTTTCTCTCGTTTTCTTTTTGGGACTCTTCTGTAGCCAGTAAAGAGGTGGAGGAAAACATTGATCACCTTTTTTTGTCTTGTAGTATAACAAAGAAAATTTGGCGACTTATTTACGATTGGTTAGGTTTTTTAGTTCAGCAGGAGCATATTTTAATCACTGACAGTTTCTGTAATCACTTTGTCAAGTGGTGGGGGATTTTGAAAGGAAAAGTGACAAAAAGCAGAGAAGGGGCGGTTTGGTTAGCATCGGTGTGGTGCGTTTGGTTGGCCCGAAATGGAATTGTTTTCAATAACGGAGTGATTGATATTGAAGAGATAGTTTACAAGATTAAGATGTTTTCTTGGTGGTGGTTACAAATAGGGTCCAATCGTTTGTGTTGTAATTTCTATGAGTGGTGTAATCACCCTCCCAATTTCCTGTGATTTGTAGGCTTGGCTAGTTTGATTGTTTTCTCTATTTTGTTTCTCTTGGTGTATTTGGGTTTGAGTACCCCTAGTGCTCTTATTTAAATACACAGTTGTTTATCTAAAAAAAAAATCAAGGATATGAAACTTTTCCTTTCTCTCGTTTTCTTTTTGGGACTCTTCTGTAGCCGGTAAAGAGTAGCCCTAGTACTTTTATTGAATTACTTGCTTACCCAAAAAAAAAATTATGAAACTTAATCCTTCTAGATTCACACTAATATTGTGTTTTAATTTTAAGTTTGAGTATACTGGCCACTTGATGATCAAAAGAGAAGAATTAAGGATTTGTTAGAAAATTGGTAAAAAAAAGATTTGTTAGAAAATTTTATTTTTAAAATGAGAATATTTTAGTCTTATTTGGCCGAAACTAGTTTTATAGGTTAAAAAATCACATTAATAAATATTATGGAAAAATTTTACATTGGTTAGAATATGAAGAATTAAACATTTATAAGTAAGAAAATTCACTTATATATCATTTTAGGTTATGTTTTGGAGTTTGGAAACGAAGAAAATGGAGAGGAGGACTTTGAAAATTGGAGTAGAAGAGAAGAATTGAGTAAAAAGAATTGAATGATTTTGATTGAGAGGGTTTTGAAGGGTTTGTTTTTATTCATAACACTAAAAATCCCATAGTTTGAAGAAATTAAAAAATTGTTTGAAGAAGGGCTTGGAGGGCTTACATAAATTTTTAAAATAGCTTTTATGTTGTTATAATATTGAAAAAAATTTAAAAATATAGCAATGACATACACTCTTTTATTATTATATACAAAATTATTATTTTTTTTCAAAAAATGTCAAATATTTTTTAATACTTTTTTAAAAATTTGTTTTTGGAAGTCTTCCCGTCCTTTCCAAACTCCCAAACATAGCTTTATGATTTTAGATAAATATATGATGTGTCTCTCACAAAGATATGTTACTCTTAAAATAATCTCAAATATAAAAATACTCCCCGTTTGAATCTTGAATTGCACCAAATGGCCCATTGAAAAAGTATATAGAAGAAATAGATATATTCACAATTACAAGTGTGAGTAATGTCTTAAACATTTATAAGTGATTTGACGCGTCTCTCACAAATATAATTGCTCCTAAAAGTAGTTTCCAGAGATAAAAATATAAAAATGCTTCTTGTATTACGGATTTAAAATATAAGTGAATGAACTAATTTGAACATTCCGCATTACGGATAAATAATGGATATTACACACATAATTGACACATAAATATGATAATAAAATATTTAATCTTACAGGTCACTATGATATAAAATATTTAATTTTACGGGTCACTATCAATACAATGTTTATTTTTTTTTTAAAATCAACAATGATTTTTATTTGAAAAGCAAAATCTTTATTTTCAAATATAACATTTCTTTTTCTTTCTCCATCTCATTGACCCCTTTTTTCTTTTCATTTTATATAATTATTTAATACAATTGAATTTTATGATAATTGTGCATTTTACTATTAAATATCTCATTTCAAACTTATATGTGTTTTTTAATATATTTTATACCGTATCAACGCAATATTATTAAATTGGATTATTTTGTTTATCTCACGAGTAAAGTAATTAATATATTTTTTAACTTCAATAAAATAAAAATTTTATTTTATCTTATTGAATAATACTATATAATCATTCACACAACTATCAAATTATTACCTTTACTTAAAGATAAAATTACTATTTTCTAATACACTTAAATCTATAAGATTATTGTTCAATTTACAATTAAGTAAATAATTTTATATTTTTCAATTATATTTTAAATTTTACATTTATATTTCTTATAATATTCAATCAAAATTTATACTTTTTATATCTAATTAATTTACATAATAATTAATAAAATTGCACACAGTTGCATTTAATATTAATTTTCAATCATTCAAAATATACTACATCAAATAGACGAATACCGTGCGGCAGCACGAGTCTCTTACTAGTTGCACTAACCACATTATATGGGTTGTGACTAAAAAATTATTTTTGAATTTTAAGTATTAAAAAGTATATTTATGTTTATTAATAAATAAATCAAATATAATTTTTTTAGATGTAGAGAGTAAATCTCGGTGAAATAGAGATTGACATTTAGAAATAAATTTGTCTAGAAATTGAAATATATTTAAAGGATAAGATCAAAGGACACAAGTGTGTCAAAGTTTAATTCGAATCAAATCTCAATTGTTAAAAGAATTGATTATATATATATATATATATATATATATATATATATATATATATATATATATATATATATATATATATATATATATATATATATATATATATATATATATCTCCTATTTTTTCTTAAAAAATAAGTTATTTATATGACCGCTTGATTGAATAATATTAACGGTTGAGATGTTGTGTCAAATTAAATTTTGACACTTTTTTTTGGAAAGAAAATTTTGACACCTTGATTTCATTTGATCTTATCCTTACCTATTTAAAAAAAATCTATTAATATATTTTCCAAAATAAAATAAAATCATGAAACATAAATAATAAATGAACTGATTTGAACATTCCGCATTACGGATAAATAATGGATATTACACACATAATTGACACATAAATATGATAAAAAAAATATTTAATCTTACAGGTCACTATGATAATAAAATATTTAATCTTACGGGTCACTATCAATACAATGTTTATTTTTTTTTAAATCAACAATGATTTTTATTTGAAAAGCAAAATCTTTATTTTCAAATATA
Source organism: Vicia villosa (assembly GCF_029867415.1). Taxonomy (NCBI): domain Eukaryota; kingdom Viridiplantae; phylum Streptophyta; class Magnoliopsida; order Fabales; family Fabaceae; genus Vicia; species Vicia villosa. The sequence goes on along the minus strand of NC_081182.1, from coordinate 54,617,578 downwards.
ACATTTCTTTTTCTTTCTCCATCTCATTGACCCCTTTTTTCTTTTCATTTAATATAATTATTTAATACAATTGAGTTTTATGTTAATTGTGCATTTTACTATTAAATATCTCATTTCAAACTTATATGTGTTTTTTAATATATTTTATACCGTATCAACACAATATTATTAAATTGGATTATTTTGTTTATCTCACGAGTAAAGTAATTAATATATTTTTTAACTTCAATAAAATAAAAATTGTATTTTATCTTATTGAATAATACTATATAGTCATTCACACAACTATCAAATTATTATCTTTATTTAAAGATAAAATTACTATTTTTTAATACACTTAAATCTATAAGATTATTGTTCAATTTACAATTAAGTAAATAATTTTATATTTTTCAATGATATTTTAAATTTTACATTTACATTTCTTATAATATTCTATCAAAATTTATACTTTTTTATATCTAATTAATTTACATAATAATTAATAAAATTGCACACAGTTGCATTTAATATTGACTTTCATATCATTCAAAATATACTACATCAAATAGACGAATACCCGTGCGGCAGCACGGGTCTCTTACTAGTTGCACTAACAACATTATATGGGTTGTGACTAAAAAATTATTTTTGAATTTTAAGTATTAAAAAGTATATTTATGTTTATTAATAAATAAATCAAACATAATTTTTTTAGATGTAGAGAGTAAATCTCGGTGAAATAGAGATTGACATTTAGAAATAAACTTGTGTAGAAATTGAAATATATTTAAAGGATAAGATCAAAGGACACAAGTGTGTCAAAGTTTAATTCGAATCAAATCTCAATTGTTAAAAGAATTGATTAAATATATATATATATATATATATATATATATATATATATATATATATATATATATATATATATATATATATATATATATCCTATTTTTTCTTAAAAAATAAGTTATTTATATGACCGCTTGATTGAATAATATTAACGGTTGAGATGTTGTGTCAAATCAAATTTTGACATTTTTTTTTGGAAAGAAAATTTTGACACCTTAATTTCATTTGATCTTATCACTACCTATTTAAAAAAAATCTAAAAATATATTTTCTAAAATTAAATAAAATAGTGAAACATAAATAGTAGAAAAATATTCTCTTACACAAATCTGTAAAGATACTCATCGAAAATAAATTTAAGACAACAACTATAAGAACATCTTTTTGTATCACACCAAAAATCTCAACTTTCCCCTAAGATTTTGAATTGAGGTTTATTCTTCTCATAACTTGGTTTCTAAATAGAAAGGTTCCTAATCACCATAATCCACTTTTTTATTACCAAAAAGTTATGACGATTGGAGATCATAGAAAGAACGATATTGGCCTTGGAGATCAGTTTCCTATTGGAATGCGTGTTCTTGTAGTTGAAGCTGATTTAACATGTCTCAAGAATTTAGAGGAACTTCTCAAAAAGTGTCAATATCATGGTATGTTTTATTCTTAATTTTTATTAGGGTTTAATTTTTTATTATTTACTCTAAAATTAACAAGTTTCTTTTTTTGTCATTATAAATAATCATATTTGTAATCTTTCAAAATTATTATGAACCTTTTATGTAATCCTAAACACACTAAAAGAGAATGCATAATAATTTTTATGAGAGAAGTGAGAAAGGAATGAAAAAATGGAGGGAAATAAGATGAGAGAGATTGTCTTGTTAGAGAGAGATAGAGAGAAAATTAGGGTGTTTTTCCTTCAATAAAGTTAGAGAATCGACTCCCGTATATTGCAGTCTTATTATATTTTTTATTAAGATTAATTATATTTTTTTAGTCACTCCAAAATTAACAAGTTTCTTTGTGATAATACAAGAATCATACTTTTCAATCTTTCAAATTTTATTTTGCATTTAGTTTTAGCATGTTTAGGGTTACATAAAAAGTTCTTCTACAAATATTTATAAATCAAAGGTGTAAATTTTACGTGATTTAATGATGATATTACATTTCTTATTACAATTTTATTATTATTTTTATCTTAAGTTATATATTTTTTTAATTACTTCAAAATTAACAAGTAAGGTCGGTTGTTTTTGATGTTGACGAGTGGAATTTAAATTTCATTCGCGGTTTGATTATTGTTTTACTTCTTTTTTCTTCTTTTCTCAACTGTATCAGGTTGAGTATTTCTTTGTCTTCATAAAATAATTTTTTTTTAATATATTAAAATTTATTATATATTCAATTTTAGTTACATAAAAAATTTGTCTTCAAATATTTATAAATCTAGGGCATAGATTTGAACTGATTTTAAACATGATTTCAAACTCTACATTGCAATCTTATTATTATTTTGTAGGGCTAAATATTTAGTCACTAAAAAATTAACAAGTTTCTTTCTTTGTGATCATAAAAGAATCATACTTTTCAATCTTTCAAAATTTACTATGCATTCTGTTTTAGCATGTTTAGGGCTACATATTATATTAAAATCAAATGTTAGGTTATTTTTAACAATGAAGTTGATCTCTTTTATATTAAATATCTAATTTTTAAATCAAATGGAGAATAATTTTCATCAACAAATGTTGTATTGTAATTTTCATAATCATATTAATTTTATGATTGTTTTTGATGCAGTAACCACTGCTCAAAATGGAATAACAGCGCTGAACTTGTTGAGAGAAAACAAAAATAATTTCGATCTATTAATGACTAATGCTGATATGCCAAACATGGATGGATTCAAGCTGCTTGAGCTTGTTGGAATGCACCTACCTGTAATTTGTAAGTATTCTTCAACTTTATCGATCTTATTTATTCATGGTATAACAAATTATAGTGTTTGATTACAAATGTCTTTGATTTCAGTGTTTTCTTCGAATGATGATCCGAAGATGGTGATGAGAGGAGTTTTGCATGGTGCTTGTGATTATCTTGTGAACCCTTTTAGAATGGAAAAACTACAGGTCATTTGGCAACATGTAATCAGAAAGAATATGAATATCAAAAGAAGTAATTATGATACGATTAATTCGGATAGAAAAATTGGAGTTGATTCGACAATGGTAACAAATTCAGATCAAAATGAAAAGCTATCAGAAAAAAGGAAAAATCATAGAGAAGATGATGTTAATAAGAATCAGAATCCCACAACTTTGAAGAAGAAGCCTCGAGTTGTTTGGTCGAATGACTTACACCGCAAGTTTGTCGATGTCGTGAATAAAATAGGCCTTGATAGTAAGAGTTTATAAATTAAATTCAAATTTTTATCATTTGTTGCTTTCCTCTATTTCTAAGAAAATTCAGTATTGTGTTATTTTGTTTGTAGATGCTGTGCCGAAAAAGATTCTTGAGTTAATGAAAGATGAAAATCTTACAAACAAGAATGTGGCCAGCCATCTCCAGGTATTTTTCTCAACTAATGCTTTAACTCAGGGTTGTGAGTTCAAACTCGCACTCTTGCATCTGATGTTCTTGTATAATTACCAACTAAAATGACTTAACGAGTTTTTGGAAATATGTGCAGAAATATAGACTCACTCTAAAAAGAATTAAAAGTGAGGAAATCCAACAAGCTAATATGGTGGCAGCAAAACGTAGAAGTTCAAATACATCCTATTCAAGAAGAAGTACTCAACTTAGTGAAGTTGGAGATTATTTGCATAAATTGAATGACTCTAAAGAGATTAATAGGCATAACAATCTCATGATGGTGGAATCAAATCCTCAAGAGAAAAGCTTAGTCGTCTCTCAACCATCATTATTTTCTATCCCTTCACTTGAAAACAAAAATATTTTGTCAAGCACTATGGAATTACCTGCAACAAACTCTAACCTTCCATTAATAGACTATACAGTTCCTCTGAATGTTATTGAACCTGAAGGAAACTTGGATTACAATTATTGGAAACACGTTCAAATGAACTCTGATGAGATTCCATAGGAGAATATATATATATATATATATATATATATATATATATATATATATATATATATATATATATATATATATATATATATATATATATATATATATATATATAACAATTTATCATTTGTCAGTTTAAAAATTCATATTTAGCTTGAGTTTTTTTTATATTTTTATTTTTTGTTCACTTTTTCAGTCGTTTTTTTATTTTCAGAGATTTGTAAGGAAAAATTATTTAGACAGTTTTTAATATAGATTTGGTGTGAAGACAGAATCAACACAGTTTTTCGCTGGCGAATCCACCTTAAACAACTCTCGTGGAGATGGCTGTCCATGAAATATCCAGACATGAAATTCGACTTTGCTTAAGGGAGAATAAATCCAAGGATTTGCGTTGGTATTACTGAGAGCTGTTTTCGAGGTCATTGTTAGTTTTTAAGTGTGCAGAAGGAGGCCATTCTTTTAGTCCTTTAAGTTGGCATAGGGGTTCTGAGTCTGTTATTTTTCAATTTTTAGAGCTGTTATGTACTGGTTTTTTAGGATTCATTTACTTGCACAGGGGCTGTGGTATTGTTTATTGGCTGTCATGGCTTTGGTCTCCTGCTCTTTTGTTCTGTATAATTGAACTATCTGCACTTCTGGTGCATTGCTTTATATATATTTGGCTGTTTCAAAAAATATATATATAGATTTTTTGAAACATGGAAACAAAAAAAAATGAAGAAAATTTTACAATGAAACATTGAAGCTGGAAACAAAATATATTGTCTTTAGGCAAGTTGATTTGATTGTTATTCCATTAGAAATTATAATCACAATATTTATCTAAGGGTGTGTTTGGATTGCCAGTGGACAAAATTGATTCTATCAGAATTAAGTTTGGTAGAATTGATTCTATCAGAATTGAGTATGGTAGAATTGATTTATGTTTAGATACATTTATGTAAAAGTTAGTTGAATAATAAATTTCAGTGTAAAAAACATCCAAAATCAATTCTGGAGATAGAAGTTTCAAATTCTATCTTCAAGTAGAATCAATTCTGGAGACAGAATCAATTCTAATTTTACCTAAACAAACATAATGACTCAAAATCGATTCTACAAAGTGAAAGAGTTAAAAGACTAAAGTTAGATCCTTGTAATTAAGAACATATTAACATAACAACTAATATACTAATCCTTTTTAAAATAATACAATATTAATCTAAATAATAAATCATAGTGTGTAAAAACAAAGCATAAAATGCTCTCCAACTTCTCATTTCAATTGAATTATGTGAAAGGAGAAGTGTCTAAGAGCTTTTTTTGTTTTGTTTTATGGTGTCTCATTTCAATTTAATTGATATTAAAGTGAAACTACTCGGTGTCTTCTCATTTCTCACACTATGATTCATTTGATATTTATAAATATATTCGATAAAAAAAGAGCTTATACATGTGTGTATAAGTAAAACATTATGTGTTAGTCAATTAAAACAAGTATGTTGGCAGACGAGTGTGTTGCAGATGTTGATTCTTCAACAAAATAGAGGTTGTTCACTCAAACTTGATTCTCTTATTAAGTCTATGAGAACATTGAACTTTTGTTGTGTTGATAAATGGTTCCTGTCACAAAGGATCATCTACTGTATCAAAGTGTCAACCCGAGACAGGTGGGTGATGGATGTCTGTAAAGCTGGAATATCGTCTTGGATGAATAATTCAGTCTTTTTTTGGAGTAAGGGGGAGTAACTGTTCCAGTTACCTTTTAGAAGGAATCTCTTCTATAGGTGCAAAAGATTATTGGTTGCCCTAAGATCACAAAGTCAGATCTCAAGGATGATCACTAGAAGACTTTGTAAATTCCCTGCTGAACAGACTGCAAAAGGGTGGGGCTGATCAGTGAAGAAGTTGCTTTAGTAGCACGTGGTACAGAAAGTTGTCAAGTCTGGAAGAAAAATCAACAAAGTATCAACTACACTCAGATGAGCAAGGTAAGACAAAAGGTTCTACCTTGTGTGAGAAGGTAACCCTATTTTCATAAAATGAAATACTCTGTCGTGAGCTGAGTGTTTCTGAATTGAATGTGCATATGCTCAAGACTAAGAACTTTGACAGAAGACTTAGTGTTTGTCTAAAGCTACTATGCAATTCTGCTTCTTATACCCTTGTTCAGAGAAGGTGCAGTGACAAACCTCTACGTGAAGTTATTCATGTCCTAAATGATGTCTTGACATCATATTGACTGGTTAATACTTGAAGATTCTGATCAATAGTATGATGATTTGGCAATTCGTGACTACTGTTGTCTTGATGACCTCACCATCTCGGGTTCTCTATGATGAGTGCACAAGCGGAGGAAAGGAGTTTTACATGGTGAATTGCAAAGGAAGATGATTGTGTCTACTTTTCTTGCAAGGGGTTGTTTCAATGTAGCGCTCATGGACATCAGAATGACATCAATTACCCGTAGCAAGGGGAGTGAATATCTTGTTCCTGTTCTCTATCTGTGAAGTGCATCTTTAGGAAGCATGTGCTTTGGTCTTGAGTTGAAAATCGTGTGTGCTAATCAAGCGAAACAAATGTTGAGGCTCTTCTGGTTTGTCTTGCTCTTAACTTGCATTTTTTTGTGGGAATCTTAAACTTACTCTAGATTCCTAGGGTTATTTTCCTTGGGGAGAAACTTCGACTTATTCTTCGTTTCTTGGGGCTTTCATTATTATTTTTAAAAGGCTTTGTCAATTGTTTTTTAAGAACCATGGAATGGATAGCCTTAGAGAATTTAACTTCACAAGACTGCTGTTAGTCAGAAAGAGAAGACAAAATTATATATCTTGGAAGCTACATTGTGAAACACAAATATTGATAATAAAAACATTACACTACTACGGAAAGAACATTTAACCACGGTTGAGAGAAGGATATTACAACGGGTGGAGGTTCGTGGTGAAGTGGGGTGTGTTAGTAAATGTGCTCTTTACCACAACGGACTGGAGGGCGTCATGAATTTGACATAACTTGGGTTACAGAGTCGAGGTAACGAAGGGCATCATGATAACTTGCCACTTAACCCCTCGATTTTTTAATAACCGAGGGAATAGTTGAAATGGTAATTGGTTCAATCCCCAATTATTTCTTTATTATATATTCAAAAATAGCGCCACATACCTCTTGATTTATGACCAAAACCAAGGAGAAAGAAAAAATATTTAAAAAATAAATAAATTACATTGTTTACACATAACATTTATAAATTAATTTGTTTACAAACTATTTTGTTTACAAAGAATATTACATCGTTTACACTGAATATTAAAGTAAAAAATAAGAAACAAATTTTGAACCTGATTCATCGTCATCACTTTCAGTGAAGATAAGATACCAAATCTTCAAATCATTCAATTTTGGGAAGATTAAATGTTGGATGAAAGTATATTATCAATGGCTTTTGCTTGCATTTGTTTCTGATATAAAACAAAAAAGGTTAGATAAGGAAAATAAATATTTCGTTATATGATTATTTGTAAACTTATATGGAGCTTCGCGGTATGTTCTTATTGTTCTCCATTATTGTTGTTCTTGTTGTTCTCTGCGCATTGTTTTATTGTTGTTGTTGTTGTTGAGAAGCTATATTTTTTTTACTCTTTTTTGTTTTATTTTCATAAGCTTTATTTGATTATTGATTATAGTTGGATGAAAGCCAATAAATTAAGTAGCGATTATGAGAAAGGATTGTTACAATTTCTTGATTTTGCAGATAAAAGCATTCCTAACAACAATGGTATTTTTTGGTGTCCTTGTATGAATTGCTATAATACGCAAAAACATCCAAGGGATGTTATATTCAATCATTATGGTTGTGCTGGAATTATTCAAAATTACACGAAATGGGAATGGCATGGTGAAGGGACAAAAAATAGACCTTTGTCACAAAAAGTTGAAGATGATGAATGTATGACTGATAATCTAGAAGACATCATTCGTGATAATTGATTCGATGCTTTCAAGAGAGATAATATGCTCTATACTTTGCAAAGAGACATGGAAGATTCATTGTACCAGGATGTAAAGGTTTTATAAGATTGTCAGATGTGTTAAGACTATTTAATCTTAAGGCAAGAAGCGAATGGATGTATAAGAGTTTCACTAAATTGCTTGAATTGTTGAAATAAATGTTTCCTAAAGATCACACGTTGCATGAGTGCCCGAGATGTGGGTGTCGTGTGTTAATTTATAAAATTGAAGTCTTTGTATTCCGATTGTCAACCAAATTATATGCAAGAGATTTATGAATGGCGAAGGAATTTGAGTTGATGTTATATATACTATGGTGCTTTCGAAGGCTTTAATTTCAACAAAGGGCATATGTTATAATATATTCAAAAAGGCATTTGGAAAAGACATTCGAAAAAGTCATGCAAAGAGTCAAATATTGACATATTGCATCGATCAAGCAAACAACTCCTACAAGGAAGTTATAAGAAGTTATTAAAAGTAGTTATCTAAAGGGACATGTGTCAATTTTAGATTAATGAAGTTATTAAATAAGACACTTGTCAAAATATTAGATGTGGGAAGTTATTTCCTTTTTCTATAAATATTTGTAATTACTATGTATTAGGGGTTGGATCCTATTTTCTGAAAAACTTTGTAGCATCCACGTTGTGGGGAAAACGAGTTCAGGGGTGGACAGAGATGGATTCCGACCATCCTTTACATTTTCAACCAATTTAAGATCGTTTTGTTTATATTCCTTTTTCTCTTGTAATTCTACATTTCTTTTCATTTTCTTTATTTCTCTTTCTTTTGAATGCTCACTTTAGTGTTATTTCTTTTTAAGTTGCCATAAGATAACTTGTCTTATAAAAGTTGTTGGAAGCAATTCTAACACTTATAAGAACAGGATTTTGTTGCATGAAGTGATATCATAAATCACGAGACTTGAACGAATATTTTAAAAATACTTTTATCCAATCCTAAAGTGTTGATGGATAATGATTGTTTACATTACCAAAAATCGGTGTAAACAAAGTGGTGAACATGACGTGAAATTTCAAGTTTAGCGTGATTCAACACTTTATATGCATAAAGAAATTTTGTTGAAGCCATTAAAGGAGGACACCCATAAAATTGGAGAATCTTAACAAAATGGTTTTGAAAATTTTTACAAATATTGAAACTGAAAAGTATTAGCCTTTGATTGACGCTTTTGAATTATTCTCAACAACATTTAAAGTGTGTTTAATTTATAGTTTATTGATCGGAACTTGTCTTACAAAAAGATTGATTATTTTTTACTAATATTTTTAAGGATTACAATCCAATAATGGTTTAATTTCCTTCTCGGGGATATCAAATTATTATGATTTCGGTTTAAAAAAATAATAAAATGCAAGTTATTGTTAATGCCATTATAACATGTCAAAGATGAAATATGACAGCATGCCACTTTGAAATGTTTTAATGACAATGAATTAAATGGATTGATCATGGTAGTAATATCAACATAATATTTTGATCAAGATTTTTGTATAATATGGAATTAATTTTTCCAACCAAATAATTGGCTAAGTCTTGGTCTATTTATCTTTCGATATAAAATCAATTTGGAGTCGAAATCCTCTTCTTCAAAATTTTGCTAAATTTCCAAAAGAGGCTTTTAAGTGTTTTCACTGAATTGGTGGGGGCCTCTGTTAATACCACAAATATATAATTGATGGTATTGAGAAAGACTCGGTGTTAGAGGTCGAATTGCTATCTTGTGTTTCTCACTTTACACATATATATTGGTTCAAGTAGGAAAACATGGAACCATGTGCAAGGGGAGTGAATATCTTGTTCCTGTTCTCTATCTGTGAAGTGCATCTTTAGGAAGCATGTGCTTTGGTCTTGAGTTGAAAATCGTGTGTGCTAATCAAGCGAAACAAATGTTGAGGCTCTTCTGGTTTGTCTTGCTCTTAACTTGCATTTTTTTGTGGGAATCTTAAACTTACTCTAGATTCCTAGGGTTATTTTCCTTGGGGAGAAACTTCGACTTATTCTTCGTTTCTTGGGGCTTTCATTATTATTTTTAAAAGGCTTTGTCAATTGTTTTTTAAGAACCATGGAATGGATAGCCTTAGAGAATTTAACTTCACAAGACTGCTGTTAGTCAGAAAGAGAAGACAATGTCTGACAAAATGTTAGGACATCTTATCAAACATGTTTGCTAAGTAACTGACAGAAGAGTTGAGTTGATAAGATCACACATGTGTCAGATAGGTGCGAAGAACTGTCCAAATGCATGCATCAAGAATTATTCCTTTTCAGCAGAAACAGTCAAGATTCAGAAAAGGTATTCAACGCACACATTGAATGGATGATAGTTTTCCTTGTTTAGCGTATCCTTTTGACCGAGACCGTTGAAGATCGTCCAAAGATCATTACCTTCGAGGCTCAGGTTCAGCTATTTATAGAGGGTTCTTCTTGCTTCCATCATATTGTGAGTTCTGGGTTCATATCAAACATGGGATTCATATGCGTGTGGGTGAGCTGCATCCATCTACGGTACTGTGAGAGACTTCTTTGTAAATTTTTGGCCAAAAGGGGGGAGAAAAGTATGGGTTTAATTCAAAGAAATCTAGAACTTGATTTTCCACTGCTGAAACGTCAAAGAAGAAGTTGCGTCATCTACTGAAGAATTTGTTGTTGTGACTTGTGATATGAGTTAACGAACACAATTGTGACTTGTAATCTGAGTTACAAAGAGATTGAATGATGTTCTACTTGAGAGATTTGTCATTGTCCATGGCCCTCTTTCTCCACCATTACAAGTGTAGATCATCTCTTTGTAACATAAAACGGTTCTAACGTTAAGGGGGGTTTTCATCAAATAAACACAAAACCTTCTTAGCGTTAAGAATAAGGTTGTAGGTGTCAAGGCCTGTGCTGCATTGAATCACTGGAAGAAAACTGAAGGAAGAGATCAATCCGAAGATGTTGGATCAAAGGTGAAGATGGTGAACAAGATGTCTTGACATAGTAACTAAAGACTGGCTTTATTCAACAGTTGTTGCATCCCACTGCCTTGTTGCTGAGGTCTACTGACCATCAAAAGTTATGTTCTACCTGTTTATATGTAATATTTGTATGTAATATGTAATTTATTTGTTTTAGCCAAAAAATTTCCAAAGGGCGAGATTGTTAGTTCTCTGTTTTTAGGGTTGACTTAATTTTTGTAAAACAAATAAAAGGATCAGTGTGTATAAATGTATAAAAATAACAGGTACAACAAAGAGTCCCACTGAAATGATAGAACATTTATGTTGGAGTAATTCAACATCTGGAATGACATGTCACATGGGATATTACGACATCATGCCTGAGCTGAAGAGAAGAGTTCTAATTAAATCTGTGTGATTTAATTACTACAGAAGAATGCAGAATATCCAGGGATATTGTGCAAATCAAATAAAGGCGTGATACATTATTTGACAGGACTGAAGAATCGATAAGAAGGTTTGAGGAATCATTCAGAAAAATCAAATTAGAATATTTGAAGATTATATAGTTTCTAATTATAGAGATATTCTCGAAAACTAACAGATTGAAGACCTTATTTGTAGCAGAAGATACTGTGATATTGTAACAGCAAATATGTTGTGATTGAAGGCCCAAATCTAGTTGGGTATAGGTTATAAATAGAAGACTTTGTAACCTAGAAAAAGAAGACAACCACCGAGTAGAAAGATGTAATCTTAAGGGTTTGTCAAGTTAAACCTTCCGGCATGTAGGAAGGTTACCATTGTGGTCCTCGAAGCCTGTAGACAAGAGGAGTATTGTTCTTGGAGGAAGTTTGAAGTAACTCCAAGTTCGTGGTCATAATCAATAGTCTTGGCTAGGGATTGTCATGGAAGTATGTCTTCCAAACTGTTTATTTGTGGGATCAGAATGCGTTTGATATTAGGTCGTTGTTACAGCTCGTGGGACTGGAGAACTGTACAACATCATTGCGATTATTGGAAGTGGGATGGAGATATTCCATATCTAGGGAGGACCTAGGTAGAAGGGTCATTAGGTAGGGATTAAGTGAGGGGTTGTAAACTTGGGACTAGTTTAGCTCTGAATTAATACTGTTGATAGTGGACTTCATTCTTGGCTTGGTATGCCCCTAGAGTAGGTGTGATTTCATCGAACTGGGTCAACAATTACTGGAGTCATTTATCTTTGAGTTTGACATAATTCAGTGTATATACCTTGCTGATGTTTCTTTACAAATCACATGTCTCGACATCTTTCAAGAAATCTGGATCTGTTACACCAGAATTCCACTTTTTCTTCTTCTTATTTTCTGGATTGGATTCAATTCGATCCAAACCAATTCAATTTTATGCGGATTAATTTTATTAGTTTTTGGATATCCATATTACAAATTATAATTTGTTTATAAATATTAATATTATAAAAAAAATACTATAAAATAATAAGTTTAGAGTAATATACAAAGACATTAAAAATTAAAATTACAAACAAATAAAATATTAAAAATAAATAGATAAATTAAACCAGTTAATTGCATAATATATCATACTAATAAAAATAAATAAATATTAAAATATATGAATATGATTCGGTTCGGTTTACATCAGTGTGTGCATGTGTGGTCTAGTGGTGAAAGTTTGGATCTTGAGAGTGTGTTCCCCTCAAAATCTCACACCCGAATTTTACTAGACACAAATTACTTATGAAAAAAAAAGTTTGCATCGATTTTAAAAAAATTGTGATATTTATTTGGATTTTAATCTATTATAAAATTATTGAATAATTAATATTGAGTTCCCAAATTTTATATTAAAGCCGATATTTAAACGGTATCACTAGAATTCAAATCCTTGTACTCAAGATTGTGTATGACTTTTAGTGGTTATTTAATTTTTATGTGAATTTTTTGTTTTATTGATTAAATTTTTTTTTATCAATTATCTTTTGACCCCTCAACAGTAAATAGAGAAAAATGAAAAAAAAAAAAAAAAACCTACAAATTTATTTGATTTTTGAACTAATTCTACAATTTTATTAGAAAAAATAAATTAGAGTACAAGTGTAAAACATTTTTTTTATTTTATATTTTTTACCTTATAAAAATATATAAAAAGATAATTGTGATTGCTCATTGTCGTTTACTAGAATCTACTTATCAATTAAGGTAATACAAATTGAAATTCTTAATTTTCTTTTTTTTTTTGGTAAAATGAAATCTTAATATTATTAACCTATGAAACTGAAAATCCCTTTTTAGTAGATAAAGTTTTCGTTGACAATAAACAAAAGTTAATAAATAATAAAAAAATATACTATACTACTAAATCTAAAACATAGTAATGATTAGTTTAAAAAATATATTTATTTTGTATCTTTTACTGTATATATAAATCAGAAACATAATTATATTTTAAATATTAGATTCAGATATATTAATGTGATTGACCAGAATATCAAATATTAAATTTAGATACATTAACGTGATTGACCAAAATATATGCAAAGATTTTTTCTATCAAAATCTCTAATTTTTTTGTCATGCTAAGATAATAAAAATTGGAATTTTTAATATAAATATATCAAATAGCAACCATAATGAACACATTGATTTCCTGATAGTTTTAAACTACTGTTTTTGTTCTTTTTATTTTCCGGAAAAAAATAAACAACCTTTCTCTTTTCTTTTTGTTCTTCTTATTTTCCGAAAAAAATACAAACAACCATTCTCTTTTCCTATAGTTTTTAATATTGTTTATGGAGATAGATTGGAGGAACTTAGAAGCACTTCCTTTAAGTTTAATTTTTGATAAATTAGCAGAATCTATAGATCACGTATATTTCAGTGTCGTATGCAAGAATTGGTATTCCATTGCAAAATTTAATTATCAAAATCGACAAATACAAAATAATGTATTGCCCATGCTTTTGATTCCCACAAAAAAGAAGTGCAAAAACAAGAAGTGGAAGAAAACGAAGAAAAATTTATATGGAATTTCATCCAACATTCCTTACACGTTCAAACTACCGGTACCTTATGACAAGAGGCTTTGTGGTTCGAGTCATGGTTGGCTAGCCAAGGTGGATTCTAGTTCTAAAGTTACCCTTATAACACTCTTCAATCCTTTTAAAGATGCGGCAGTATCCATCACTTTACCACCCATCTACTTCGTGAATTTATATAGAAGAAGAAAACGTTATGAGTATGATGTGCATAAGGTTATTTTATCGGCTAATCCTACATTTAAGCCACATGATTATGTAGTTGTAGCCATTTACAGTATGCGTAAATGCCTTGCTTTCTTAAAAGCTGGACAAAAGAATTGGACTTATATTGATGATATTCACCGTCTCTTTAATGATGTTATATTCTACAAAGGTTTAGTCTATGCGGTGGGACTATGGAATAACATTGTCTCTTTTGATTTGTCTGATTTAAAGGATGGAAGAGTAGTTTCTAAAGTTGTTTCTTTGAAGAGGGATGATTATGCTGATCGAGTTTATCTTGTAAAATCATTAGAAGGAGACTTATGGCTTGTAAGAAAATTTATTGGGTATCATGGTGAAGAAGAAGAAGATGATGATGATGATGATGATGATGATGATGATGATGATATCGAGTATAGTAGTGGTACAAAAAGATTTGAAGTATATAATTTGGAATTGGATCTTCAAACGGGTGAACTTATACAAATGTCAAAAATTGATAGTTTAGGAGACAACGTCTTATTTGTGGGTGATAGTGATTCTATTGCTGTGTCAGCTTCATATTTTTCTAATTATCTTCAAAAGGATTCAATTTATTATACAGACGACTTTTACGAAGATACGCCACCTTATCCTAATGGACCATTTGATATGAAAATCTACAACGTAAAAGATAAAAGGTTCAGTCAACATTGCCCTTTTTACCATTGGTTTAAAGAAAATCCACCTGCAGTATGGGTTATTCCACCATTTCAATAGGATTGACAACTTCAAATTGAAATATATTATTTTGTTTTATTTTATTCCTTTTGAAATTTATTTGTTTATTTAAGTAAAAAGAAAGTATTTTATTTAATTATGTTATATTGCTCATGATAAGGATTTATGTGGATTGTATATACGAAGAGAATTTAAAATTTACATGTCTCCAACTTTATTTAGGGAAGCAAAATAAAATAAATATTTAGTTGGCTTAACTTTGTCCCTAAAAAGCATATCCTATTCAATGGAGAAGGAAATAAATACATATAGTTTATAAAGGAGAATGCTAGACGAAGCAATTATATGCATTTGCCGTGTTTATTCTGTTGCATCATTAGAAGATTTCTATGGCACCAATGTGTCAATTAGTATTCATCTTTATCCTCATTCCGAAAATTTTAGATATATCTAATGAGAAATCCGTGCGTATGCAGGATTCTGGTATGGACCGCGGATATGTCACTAGATTATTATAAAATTTCAAAACAATTATAAAATATCAAAATATTAAAAAAAATAAAAAATAAAAAATGAACCGGAAGATAATTGATTAAAATTTTAAAAACAAACATTCGTTACGAAAAACTATTAAACATAAATCTTGTAAAAAAGAGAATAATTTAAAATAATTAAGTTTAATTGTTGTATTAATTATTAAATTTTACATAATAATATTTAATATTGCATTCTTAATTATATTGATAACTATAATTTAAATGTTATTTAATTATATTTTTAATCCAATGTTAGTATATATAAAAGGACAAAACTTATGTACAATTATTTAGGTGTGGTTCTTGCTATTTTCCAATAAAAATATGACAAATATACTTAAATATCTTTTAGTGAGTGAAAATAGGAGAAATTTACATACGTGTAAGTAGAAATTATACACTTGTCATATTTTCATTACAAAATAGTAAGAACAACGCCTAAAGAATTGTATCTTAGTTTTGTCCTATATAAAAAACCAATATTTAAATATGAGAAAGATATATTTGAACTAAAAATATATCTTCCTATTAAATATAAAAGGAATGACGTATTTTGAAAAGAAAAATAAAATTATTATACTAAAATTGTTTTACATCAATAATATATATATATATATATATATATATATATATATATATATATATATATATATATATATATATATATATATTATATTAATTTGTGCGTATGCGCAGATTTTAGTATGATTATCCGTGCAGACACGGTACCCGTGCGAACGCACGAGTAATGGTATGAAACACGCATTTGTTTTCAGAATATAATAAAAATGAAATAAACGAAAAACAAAATTTAATCCATAAAACTTATTATTTTTTAAAAAGATATTAATAAATTGATGTGTGCGTGTGTGTGTATATATATATATATATATATATATATATATATATATATATATATATATATATATATATATATATATATATATATATATATATATATATTATTAATATATTTAATCAACACTATATTCTTTTTGAATATAAGTCTTATTTTTGTTTTGCCATTATTTATCAAAATATTGGTAAATAATTTCATATTTCCGTTATATTAACTATTGTGATGCATTTAAAAAAAATTGGTATATTAATTGTATAGAAAATGGAAAAACACATTTATGTAGTGGATAGTTATGAAGAGTAGTACTTAAAAAATCTATTAGGATTTTGTATTCCCTTAT
Organism: Vicia villosa; assembly: GCF_029867415.1. NCBI lineage: Eukaryota > Viridiplantae > Streptophyta > Magnoliopsida > Fabales > Fabaceae > Vicia > Vicia villosa. The sequence goes on along the minus strand of NC_081182.1, from coordinate 54,600,992 downwards.
ATAAATATGAAGAGTAGTACACATACAAATTATTCAATCAATATTCCCGAATGTAAGTTTGGTGTAGGGGTGTTCGCGGTGCGGTTTGGGCGGTTTTGACGAAAAAAATCATCCGAACCGCAAGAGAAAAAATCGTGCGGTTTGGTTTGGTTCGGTTGGCTTTTAAAAAAAATCCGAACCAAACCAAACCAAACTAATGCGGTTTGGTTCGGTTCGGTTGGTTCGGTTTTTTCAAATATTTTATTGAGCCATAATACACATATAGATGACAACATAATTTTGTATTTAGACATTCATACACTATCAAATAACAACAAAACTCGTCATATTTTGACAACAATTTGCCATTTAATATGTAAAAATTAAATTAGAAAAAAGTTGAATATTAAATATAAAATAATAACATAAAACAATATAAAAAATATTATAATGAAACAAAATAATATTAGAGACAAGAGATTAGTGAAGGTGAAAAAGAAAAAAAAGTGTTGAGAGATTAGAGAAGAAAATGTGCGATAAAAACGAAACTGAAATACGGATCATTTACATAAAAATAGAAGGTGAAAAAGAAAGAATATAAGAGAGTAGAGATTATAGAAGAAGAAGGAAGATGTATGTGGCAAAGAAGGTGCGATAATGTTATTAGAGATTTGAGAAGATCGGGACTAAAATTATATGTGTAAGGATGAGAAAATTGTTGGTAATCATAAGGCTAAGGTATAATAGGTTTAATTTTTGGTTGGATGTGAGTTAAGTAAAATTTAGGTTGTAACATAATGCGGTTTGATTCGGTTTGGTTTGGTTTACAAAATATAAACCGCAAACCGAACAAAACCGTGCGGTTTTGTTAAAAGATGACCCAAACTAATCCGAACCAAATGCGGTTTTTTACGGTTTCGATTTGGTTTGGTTTGGTTTGCGGTTTTCTATTGGATTGGTTTGGTTTTGATCACCCCTAGTTTGGTGGGTATTTGTGTTGTGACTCATGAAGTGAAAGAGTTAAAAGACTAAAGTTAGATTCTTGTAATTAAGAACATATTAACATAACAACTAATATACTAATCGTTTTTAAAATAATACAATATTAATCTAAATAATAAATCATAGTGTGTAAAAATAAATCATAAAATACTCTTCAACTTCTCATTTCAATTGAATTATGTGAAAGTAGAAGCGTCTAAGAGCTTTCTTTTGTTTTGTTTCATGGTGTCTCATTTCAATTTAATTCATACTATTAAAGTAAAACTACTCGGTGTCTTCTCATTTCTCACACTATGATTCATTTGTTATTTATAAATATATTCGATAAAAAAAAGAACTTATACATGTGTGTATAAGTAAAACAAGTATGTTGGCAGACGGGTGTGCGTGACCTGGCGAGTCATAGGCGAGTAGTTTTAGAAATAACTAGCAAATGAGACACCAATAATAAATATCAATTCATAATTATGTTCAAAGAGAACAACATTACTCAATAACACTAAACATACATTCCCATTGTAAATTAAACATTTTGTGTTGTATTAATTCATCTCCAACATGAATATCAACAAAACATGACAACAATAATAGAAATATTAACAACAATGTTACTCACATCATCATCAGTACAATCTCTTTGATCATAAAGAGCTTGTTTCTTTTTGTTCTCAAGAATGAAAATAACTTTTTTCAATTTGCTGGGATTTTTCTTTAACGTGTTGTATGAACACTCAAAATTACATCTAGAAACACTAAAAAGCTAACGACTCAAAAATTAATAATATCATGGTTATGCCATTGATGGCCATTGAAATGTACTTAGCATCAAAATTTGGATAAAATATTTCCTTTTATGAAGTTAACACCCGATTCATCTTCTTGTTGTTTTAAAATTATCAAATCAACTTTAAGAAATTTAAGTTAAGGCCAAATGAGTCTTTCACTCTTTCCATGTATTCCTAGTCGTCTGTAGAGTTTAGTTTTTTTTTTTTATAAGCAAAGTATATTAAACAAGCACAAGGGGTGCTAACCCACGATTACAAAAGAGAGTAGTCTAAACCACTCTAAATTCCAACTAAAGCGGAAAAAAACCGGAACCACAAAAAACACTACCCAAACAAAGATTAAAAACAAAGCATCGGGTTTATACACCACTCCTCCCAACTAGAAGCTTCTTTCAAATTATAAGAAGAAAGAAACCATTCCCACGACACCAACTTCAACAACCCGACCATATCAAAGCTACTCACATCAACTCTATTGAAAATAACCGCGTTTCTACAAACCCAAATACCCCAACAAAAAGCCATGCCGAAAAGCCATCTAGTGTGAAATTTAAACTTTAATCTACACATAGCTTCCAAGCAACAAAGACGATTAAAAAGATTACCCGATAAAGAGTTGACGTCAATGCGAAGCCAATCACAAAACTTTGTCCACCAAAGGGAAGAAACCGAGCACGAAGCAAAAAGATGATCCACATTTTCTTCCTCCAAACCACAAAACGGACAAAAAAGAAGAGCCGAATCCACCAAAATCTTCCTCCTAGCCAAGTTCATCTTTGTAGGAATCTTATTCAAAATAAGTCTCCAACCAAAAATTAACACCTTACTTGGAAGTTTGGTTTTCCAAAATCCTTTCAAAGCCTTCAAACGACAATCATCAAGATTTGACACTCCACCCTTGCCTTCCATAATCATTTGATAAGCGACCTTAACCGAATATCCCGATGAGTTCCTCCACCAAACGAAAGAATCTTCCTTCTCCACCACCGGCGCTTTCCCTTCTAACACCGGTAAAAGAGACCCAACCGTAATACCATCCACCTCCCCATTAAAAGCTTCGACAAAATTAATGCGCCATTCCCATATTCCGGAAATCCAAAAACCGTTATCGCTCACTTTTGAACAACAAGGATCGGCTACACGAAAAAGAGAAGGGAACCTATCACAAAGAGGAGTTCCACCCAACCAACGATCATTCCAAAAGTCTAAATCGTCACCGTTACCAAGCTTGCAAATAATTGAAGATGGGAACCAATTTTCCAAAGGACCAACTCCACCCGAACCAACCACACAAATGTCCTTCCACCAAAGAGAGACCTTTTTTCTTCCATGGGACACCGAATTTGAAAGCATTGATCTAACTATGTCACCGTACCTGCAAGAAAGAATGTTAGTCCATAAAGTATGTTTCTCATTCAAGATCCTCCACCGCCATTTACTAAGTAACGCCTCATTGAACATCCCACAATGTTTCACTCCTAAACCTCCCTCCTTCTTCGAAAGACACACCGTCTTCCAACCGACCCAATTCACCTTCTTCTCCCCACTCACACCACCCCAAAGAAAGCCTCTTTGAATATTGATCATCTCCTTAATCACCACTTTAGGAGCCTTATAAAAAGAGAAGAGATAAAGAGGGATACTAGACAAGACCGAATTCAAAAGAACCACTCTCCCACCAATAGACAATTGTTTAAATCTCCAAGACTCCAATCGTCTACGGAGTTTGGAAATGACCGGTTTCCACATCTCCCGCCTCCTATGATTAACACCCACCGGAATTCCAAGGAACGAAAAATGAGAGGAGCCCACCACACAATTAAGAAAAGTCGAAGCCGATTGAACCACATCCGCTCCCAAATTTATACCCACCATCCTACTCTTCGAAAGGTTCACACGAAGGCCGGATACCAATTCAAAACCCCTTAGAATTGCCTTAATGCTCCAAAGATTATTCCTCGAACCATCTCCAATCAAAAGCGTGTCATCCGCAAATTGAAGAATTTCAAAATGCAAATGATGGCCAACTTTGAATCCTACATAATCACCCACATTCGAAGCATTAGACATCATAACCGAAAGCCCTTCCGCGACTAGAAGAAAAAGAAAGGGTGAAAGTGGGTCCCCTTGTCGAAGACCCCTAGAAACAAAAAAATCTTTAGTCGGGCTACCATTGACAAGAATCGACATCGAACTATTAAAGACTAGAGCTTCCATCCACCTCATCCACCTACTACCAAAACCCATTCTTCTCAACAAGAATCTCAAATAATCCCAAGAAACACAATCATAAGCTTTCTCAAAATCCACCTTCACCAACATACACTCCATCTTAAGTCTTTTTGCCATATCCAAAATCTCATTTAAAACAACTACTCCATCAAGCATGTTTCTTCCCGGGATGAACACCGATTGGCGTTTCGAGACTAACAAACCGATCACCTTCTTCAACCTATGAGCGAGAAGCTTTGAGAAAATACGGTATAGGCTTCCGATTAGACAAATCGGCCTAAACTCATCTAAATTACAAGGATTCTCCACTTTCGGGATTAAAGCAAGAAAAGACGCCGTGACCGCCTTAGGAAGAGTGGCATAATCAAAAAATTCCTTCACACAATTCATAACGTCCCTTTTCAAAAAAGGCCAACACACCTTGTAAAAACACATATTAAAACCATCGGGACCCGGACTCTTCTCTCCATCCGCACTCCAAATGACATCCCTCACTTCCTCCTCCGAGAACGGCACCTCAAGGTTCAACGCATCACACACAGGTAAACTCGCAAAAACCCCACCTTCCAAAACCGGCCTAGTGAAGGAAGTTTCAGAAAACCTCCTCTCAAAATGCCCTTTCACCTCCTCCTTCACCGCTGTCACATCCTCAATCCAACCCTCTGCCATATCAAGACCCGCCAATGAATTCCTTCTATTCCGAACTTTCACGGCTTTATGAAAAAAGCGGGTATTGGAATCACCCTCCTTAAGCCAAAGAGCTCGCGCCTTTTGCCTAAGGAAACTCTCTTTTTGGTGCACCGCATCCCACACCCTCTTAGAGACCAACGACCGATTAACCGCCATGGCTTCCATATCAACCGGGTTATCACCTTCAACAATAAAATCCAAAGCATTTAACTCTTTGAAAGCTTCCTCCTCTTGAAAATCAAGAAACCCAAAAACCTCCCTATTCCAAACCCTTAACTTTCCATGTAAAAACTTCAGCTTCTCCTTGAAAGAATAAATTGCTCTATTACCAGTAGGAGCCAGACTCCACATTTCTTCAGCAAAAGAAAAGAATTCAGAGTGTTTAGTCCAAGCATTAAAAAATTTAAAAGGCAAAGGCCCCCAATTGCGATAATTCCCCTTAAACCAAATGGGACAATGATCCGAAAGCTCCCTACTGCCAATAACCTGACACTCCACTTTCCATAAAACCAATAATTCTTTAGAAAATAGAAAACGGTCGATACGACTACTCGACGAACCATCCAAGCTAAACCACGAAAACTTTCTCCCCACTGCTCCCACATCTTCCACCTCCAAATTGCTCATGAAAAGATTAAACTCCTGCATCTCTCTAAAGTTAACAGAACTGAGGCAGCCCCTCCTCTCGGCCTCCGATTTTACAGCATTAAAATCCCCTCCGACACACCACTCCCCCACCGGAAATCTCGCCTTGAAATCCAATAACTCTCTCCAAAACCTCCTCTTCTTCTGTAAACAACAGGCAGCATACACATTTATCACATAAATATTCACTCTTTCCACAAAAAATTCAAGCCCAGAAAACCCTCCCCCACAAAACTAAAGTTCAACTCAAATAATCCTTTACGCCACAGAGTAATCGATCCCCCTGATCTGCCAACAGACGGTTTGGCGCACCACTCGACATCCGAGCCTCCCCATAATTCAAAAATCAGCTGCTCGTCAACACACTGTAACTTAGTTTCTTGAATGAGACACAGATCAAAACACTCCTTCCTAACAAACTGACTGAAACGCTTCCTCTTAATCCTAGAACCACATCCCCTCAGATTGTATGAAATAGCATTCATAGAGAAACAGATGAAGGTACTACCTGCTGAGATATAGAAATGCCATCCCTAATCTCAAAATCTTGAATCGCCTTCTCATAGCCACCACCGAGTTTGTGACCAACAACACCGTACGCCGCTGCCTTCGACCAAAGTTTACTAGCCATCTTCTCTGGAAAACTGTTTTTGAATCTATCATTTGCTTTCACCAAGCAAGAGTCTGAAATCGCTTCAGTGGAAATAGTGGCAGAACAACCCATCTCTGGCGTTGACGGAGCCGACAATGGAACCTTGGACTGAGTGTTGGACCGCGCCTGTCGCCGGAGAGGTTCATAAAACGGCTTCAAAATATTCAGCAAAGATTCATCTACAAAATCCCCAACGTGAGCATCCTGTCCCGAAATACCCTTGTCACAAACAAGCTTCACGCTGAGAGGAGCATCCAAAAAGGGATTAATTTCTGCAGATTGGGCTTTGCACAAAACCGGCCCAATCCCCTTCACAGCCAAGTCAAATTGGCACACCACCTCTGAAACCACTTTACGCACCTCCCTCCTTTTCTTCCTGGCCACGTGCCCCCTCCCTTCAAAACCTGACCCCACACCTTCTTTTAACCTAGTCAACTCAGCAGCCTCTACACCTGGCACCTTTCCACTAGCCCCCACAGAAACCCCATGCTGATTTCCTAAAACCATGCAACGTCCTTTCTCCCCCAACAAGCCAGACGCAGAAGTTTCCGAAACCATGCAAGTAGTCACATCATCATTAATATTGGCATTAAAAGTAGCAAACTTTGGTTCCCTCTCCAAACACAACCCTCCGCCATCAACCTCCTGCACCGCTACGCTGCCACCCTCCTCCTCCTCCACCTCTACCCCGAAAGCACGACCCACATCTTCTTCTAAAAATTCCCCCGAAGCCACCGAGGAAGAAGAATCGTCCTCCTCCTGATGATTAGAAACAGTACAAACCCGAAGAGGGCCTTGAGTATCCTCCACCACCTTAATCCTCAAAACCACCCCCGCAATCTTGACCGACAAAGTTTCGCTAATTAGAGAGAAACAAGACGTCCTGATCAAACACCTAGCCACATCCATCCTGTGCTGTGCAAGAGTAACATCATCCGCTCTAATAAACGCACCGAAGGGCAAAGAGATGAACTTAAAAAAATCTTCAGTCCACACATTGCAAGGGATGCCAAAGATCTTAACCCACGTAACCCTTTCATCATCAACAATCCCCGACTCCCATCTTTTGACCTCTAAAAACCATCTATCCAGCCATGAAGCTCCACTCTCCACCAGGCTGACAAGCTCCTTACCTTCACCCCTCTCTTCCAGCAGACATAACCGCGCTCCCAAAGGCGTCACTTTGACCCCAAAGAACCCCTCCAAGTCAAACACCTCTTGAACCTTAAAAGTCAAACCCGCCGTCACCACCCTACCCACAAAAGCCTTACTAAACCTTCTAGTGTCTTCTTCAGCAACAGCATCAAAAACAAGCTGAGTTCGATGGCCCGAACCCACCCCCTCCGCCAGCTCCTCTTTCCTCACCACACCAGCGTAGGATCTCTTGTTCCTAAACCCAGAGGCAGGAACGGAATTCCTGACCGGTTTACCCAACTTATCAAGAAGAAACTTTACTTGTTGTTTCTCCTTCGAAGCCCGTTGAAATCTTGGGACGTTAACGAATAACTTCTGTTTACCCACAAAAATGTTGTCAAGCTTGACAGCCAACAACGGAACATCATCCACACCAAAAAACCGAACAAAACCGAAACGATGGCCATGTTTGTTTCTCCTCTGGGGAATAAACACCTCATCAACCTCCCCATGTTCCTCAAAAAGCTCAAACAACTCCTTAGCCTTCATCTTCTCCGGAAAAGAGGTCACATAAAAGGAAGAAGATAGCCGAGAAGCATCTCTCCGACCCTTATGTGCCAAATCCCACCGCTTTCCTTTGCTACCTGACGCCTTCCTCCCACTCACACGAACCCACGGCTGCGCCTCCACGCCTTCCTCCGAAAGTCAACCCAACCCCCTCCATCTCTCTCCTCTCTCCTCTCTCCTCTCTCATAGTGAAAGAGAGTAATACCATATAAAGATTATTCATATCAAAGATAAAGAAGAAGAAAAAAAATAGTCTGTGGAGTTCATTGTTATTTCTATCAATGCACTATGCAGTAAACATTCAAATATATTCTATTGTTGACTTATCAATCTCCCTAGAAAAAAGTTGAGAAATCCAAAGTCGTATAACCTCTAGACTAATATTGTGATCAATTATAAATAATAGATAAATATAAATTATAGCATATATTAAGAGAACAAAGAATGAGAGAAATATTACTCTCATTGTTGTCTAAAATTTCCAAAGTATATGTTAATCGTTTAAGGGATGTTTAAATCGGGAAACAACTAACGGTAGTGACATTTTTGTTAAACTTAATTGAATGGTCTAATTGATCACGATTCATTTAGTTACAAAATTGAATTAAATAATTCATCAATAGTTAGTGTTTAATACAATTGATCATAATATAATTAACTAATAATTAATTTTTTCAATTCAAATTTGATTAATTAAATAATTAATCTAATAATCTCCACTTGACAATAATTAATTATTAAAAAATAATAATTTTAATTTTAGATTAATAAGTATGGTAAAAACATTAATCAATTAAAAGAAAAGTTAATTTTAACATTGTGAAAATTGTATATGATAAGAAAAACAAATCATACATGTTAAGAACTTATAATTTATATAAGGAATGATGAATTTACTGTAACATATTTACAAAAATAAGTTATTAAAAAATGACTCAAACATATCAATATGTTAATTATAAACTCCAGCTAACTCAAAATATCACAAAACTTACTCCAAAACTTACTCCAGCTAACTCAATATGTTAATCATAAAATGATTCTAATGAATTTTAAATTAAAGGTTGTAAAATATCCATATAGGTTTAATAGTGATTACATATAGACATAATATCCTATTACGAAATTTATTATATTTAATCATAAGGACCTTCATAACAAAAAATCACGCGTGATTGGAGTATTGATATTACATTTGTACTTTAATATTGCATACTAAAAAATTATTACTCCTTTTATATATATATATATATATATATATATATATATATATATATATATATATATATATATATATATATATATATATATATATATATATATATATATATATATATATATATATAAAATAGAACGAGACTTCTTAGAGTTAATGTGTATTTTGAAGTCTTCTTAGAATATGTCATATGTTATAGTGACCATAAGAATATACAAAAATATCATAATAATAATTTAAATATTTTAATTATATGAAAATGAAGACTAACTAATTAAGGGACACACTTTAAATCCTAGTAACTACAATTGATGTTTTATTTTTTTATAATGTCGTCATTCTTTTTTAATTAAATATTAAGTCATCTATTTGTTTGGTTATCCTACAGATTGAGGGAAAAGATAACTCAATTTTGTCTTTAAAAATATCCGTTCATTAAGTTTTGCTTTAATCTAACTCATTTGCTGCCACTCAAATTTGTAAACGTCATTCTCTTACATGGATTGCAAGACAGAAAAATATTTAATGTTTCTTAATTAATTAGGAAATATTTTAAAGATGTGTTGTTGTTTTTATTTTTGTTGTTGCTATTGTAATTGTTATTGTTACATTCGTTCATTGAAGAAACAAATTTTACGTACTTACAAAATATTTTTCTGCCCTTGCATTCTATCTCACAGAATAATATTTACTCCACCTTTCCAATCCATTCTTATATTTGGAAATAATTTATCAATATTGTCATCTAAGGAAAAAATTTAATGATTTAATTCTTTTCATAACTGACAATATTGAGAAGTTTATTCGTAATCATACTTAAAAATATTGTAACCCCAATAGAAATGGTGGATGGTAAAAAATATGTAAATGATATACCTTACAATTTACCATTTTTTCTAGGTCTGCAATAGAAGTAATTTATTCTCTCAGGTGAGCTTAAAATCGAGGGGAAACATCATTGTTTTATTTTATTTTTTATTTAAAAAAGAATTAACTCGTTACATTGAGTGTTCATAAATATCCAAGGGAAAAAGTGTCATAGTTTTGTCCATAAATGAATCTCTGTCATGGCAAACATATTAATCCAAAAGAAATATTAGTGATCCACGTGAAACCAGCAAGACAACCAATCAGAATGTGAATGCCAAAATTATATATCTTGGAAGCTATATTATGAAACACAAATTAAATATTGATAATAAAAACATTACACTACTACGGAAAGAACATTTAACCATGGTTGAGAGAAGGATATTACAACGGGTGGAGGTTCGTGGTGAAGTAGAGTGGGGTCGTAAATGCGCTCTTTACCACAACGGACTGGAAGCTGTGGTAAAAACATTGTAGCGCTTTACGTATCGCCATAGTTTATTATAAAAACTATAGTAATAGGTAGAGGTTATAGGTTCCATTCTCAAGCCAACATTCACTACTACAAAAAAACTCATTTAACCTCGGACACAAATTCGACATAACTTGGGTTACAGAGTCAGAGTAACGAAGGGCATCATGATAACTTGCCACTTAACCCCTCGATTTTTTAATAACCGAGGGAATAGTTGAAATGGTCATTGGTTCAATCCCCAGCAATATCTTTATTATATATTCAAAAATAGCGCCACATACCTCTCGATTTATGACCAAAACCAAGGAGAAAAAAATATTTAAAAAAAAAAACAAATTACATTGCTTACACATAACATTTATAAATTAATTTGTTTACAAACTATTTTGTTTACAAAGAATATTACATCGTTTACACTGAATATTAAAGTAAAAAAATATGAAACAAATTTTGATCCTGATTCATCGTCATCACTTTCAGTGAAGATAAGATACTAAATCTTCAAATCATTCAATTTTGGGGAAGATTAAATGTTGGATTAAAGTATATTATCAATGGCTTTTGCTTGCATTTGTTTCTGATATAAAACAAAAAAGATTAGATAAGGAAAATAAATATTTCGTTATATGATTATTTGTAAACTTATTTGGAGCGTCTACTTATAAGTTTGGTTCAGTGTAAAACTTTATTAATTTACGCTTTTCTAGTAAAATATGATTATCTAATCCTTCAGTTATTATAGAAACTGAAGGAATATATCATTACAAATAAAAATAAATATACCACTTTTAATGAAATAAAACATAATATGCATTTGATGGGATTTGAAGTATGTCTTGAATTATTTTTCTCCTTGATTTTATTTAGAAACTAGGGGAATATGTGGTATTTATTTTTTAAAAATGAAACATGGTGGACCATGGCATTATACCTCAGTTTTTTTTGTTGGGTGAGGTCACTACAACAAATAACATTTTTCATGACGAAGCTTTCACAACGTACGAAACAAAATCGCGGATACATATGAACAGAACGAGTTATTTTATTTAAAAATAAATATTAATAAAACAGTTACCTCTAATATTTATAAATCCGACATAAATATATGCAAAGATTTGAGGTTTGCTTCTCAACTCCTAATATTGAATTTTATATATGGAACCAAAAAGGCGTCATTATGTTTTCTAGATTTTACACCGGATATGTTACTTTGGTTTTTATGAAAAACGAGATAAATACTCCCTAATTTTTATCCTTTTAACGACTAAAAAGGCGTATTTTTTATATATTTTACGTTGGCTAATCTACCTCGGTTTTTTAAGTTTAACCGATATAAATTTTCTTTTAATTTTGACTCCCATGTCCATCTAATTCAATTTTCGAGCCCTAACGAAAGAACACTTCTTCTCTAAGGAGTTCATCCAACGAAAGAACAATTCTTCTCCAAGGAATTTCACCAACGAAAGAACATTCTTCTCCGAGGAGCTTCGCGGTATGTTCTTGTTGTTCTCCATTATTGTTGTTCTCTGCGCATTGTTTTATTGTTGTTGTTGTTGAGAAGCTATATTTTTTTTACTCTTTTTTGTTTTATTTTCATAAGCTTTATTTGATTATGGAATGTAGTTGGATGAAAGCCAATAGATTAAGTAGTGATTATGAGAAAGGATTGTTACAATTTCTTGATTTCGTGGATAAAAGCATTCCTAACAACAATGGGATTTTTTGGTGTCCTTGTATGAATTGCTATAATACGCAAAAACATCCAAGGGATGTTATATTCAATCTTTATGGTGGTGATGGAATTATTCAAAATTACACGAAATGGGAATGGCATGGTGAGGGGACAAAAAATAGACCTTTGTCACAAACAGTTGAAGATGATGAATGTATGACTGATAATCTAGAAGACATCATTCGTGATATTGGAGTCGATGCTTTCAAGAAAGCTTATATGCTCTATACTTTTCAAAGAGACACAGAAGATTCGTTGTACCAGGATGTAAAGGTTTTACAAGATTGTCAGATGTGTTAAGACTATTTAATCTTAAGGAAAGAGGTGGGTGGATGGATAAGAGTTTCACTAAATTGCTTGAATTGTTGAAATAAATGCTTCCTAAAGATCACACGTTGCACGAGTTCCCGAGATGTGGGGTATCGTGTGTTAATATATAAAACTGAAGTCTTTGTATTCCGATTGTCAACCAAATTATATGCAAGAGATTTATGAATGTCGAAGGAATTTGAGTTGGTGATATAGATACTATGGTGCTTTCGAAGGCTTCAATTTCAATAAAGGGCATATGTTATAATATATTCAAAAATGCATTTGGAAAAGACATTCTAAGAAGTCATGCAAATAGTCAAATATTGACATATTGCATCGATCAAGCAAACAACTCCTACAAGGAAGTTATCAGAAGTTATTAAAAGTAGTTATCTAAAGGGACATGTGTCAATTTTAGATTAATGAAGTTATTAAATAAGACACTAATCAAAATATTAGATGTTGTAAGTTATTTCCTTTTTTCTATAAATATTTGTAATTACTATGTATTAGGGGTTGGATCCTATTTTCTGAAAAACTTTGTAACATCCATGCCACGGGGAAAACAAGTTCAGGGATGGACAGAGATGGATTCCGACCATCCTTTACATTTTCAACCAATTTAAGATCGTTTTGTTTATTTTCCTTTTTCTCTTGTAATTCTACATTTCTTTTCATTTTCTTTATTTTTATTTCTTTTGAATGCTCACTTTAGTGTTATTTCTTTTTAAGTTGCCATAAGACAACTTGTCTTATAAAAGTTATTGGAAGCATTTCTAACACTAATAAGAACATGATTTTGTTCTTAAAGAATGCATGAAGTAATATCATAAATCGCAAGACTTGAACGAATATTGTAAAAATACTTTTATCCAATCCTGTAGTGTTGATGGATAATGATTTTTACATTACCAAAAATCGGTGTAAACATCGCGCTACAAACAGAAGGACAACGTTGTTGATGACGACGAGATTATAGTACCTACCGATTATTCTAAGGTTCAAGAGATTCTTTTCTAATGTTAGTGACACCAAGAATACTAGATTCCATGCAGATGAAAGAGTGTGTGATGGAAAAATTTCCCATGTAGTTGATTCATTACAATGGAAGAAAATTGATTTCTTGTTTCCAGATTTTGCTAATTAATCGAGGAACCTTAGGCTTAGACTTTCCACTGATGGAATGAACCCTTTTTGCAATTTGAGTACTAACCATATGTCATGGTCTGTTCTTCTTTTAATTTACAACCTATGTCCATGGTTGTGCATGAAGCGCGAGTATATGATGTTATCGATGATGATTTCGGGTCCAAAATAGCCAGGGAACAACATAGATGTTTATTTATCGCTATTGATTGAATATTTAAGAATTTTATGGGAGGAAGGTGTTGATGTTAATGATGCGTATATAGGTTATAACTTTAAGTTATGTGCCATGTTGTTTTGCACAATCAATGACTTTCCTACATACGGTAATTTGTGTGGGTAAAACGTCAAGGGTCATAAAGTGTGTCCTATATGTGAAGTTGATACAAATCACCATTGATAACCAAAAGGAAAAAAGACAGTTTATCTTGAGAATCAAAGATTTCTAAGCCCTAATCATTTGTATCTTAGATTGTGCAAGACTTTTAATGGAGAGCAGGAGTATGGTATCGGGCCAAAACCCTTAACCAAGAAGGAAGTTTATAGAAGACAACAACACATTAAAATTGTATTTGGAAAGAAACAAAAAAAGCCCATGGAGAAAAATTATTTGAAAAAGAAGTCGGTGTTCTTTGATCTTCCATATTGGACAAGTCTTGATGTAAGACATTGTCTTGATGTGATGCACGTGGAGAAAAATGTATGTGATAGTTTAATTGGAACATTTCTCAAGTTAAAGCAAGATAAAAGATACTAAAAAATCACACGAAAATATGGTTGTGATGGGTATATGATCGGTGGTTTTTACACATTTATTTATCGATTGATTTTTGTTATCTTTGAATTATTTAGTAAAGCATTTTACCTCTTTCTTCTGCATTTTATGTGTGGTATTGTGCTTTAATATTGTTATGCTCATATGGAGAAATTGGAATAAATCAGTGCAAAACTCATAGTTTCGAAGGAAGTTCAGAAAGCATGTTTCAGGAGGCCTAACACGGGTGGCCGTGTTGCTCAACACGAATCCTGTCAGGAAGAGATCTGGGTGCGTATTTTTCAAAGAAAGGAAGTCAGTGGTGCAACACGGGTACCCGTGTTGCCCAACACGACCTGTGTTGCAAGTCCTGGGACCAAAACAAGAAAATAGATAGAACAGAGGGCCAACACGGGTGCATGTGTTGCCTAACACGACCTGTATTGGGTGATGGCGCTGATTTTAGTGATCTTTCATATTTTGTTCCGTATTTGGCCCGCAAGGATGTTTTTGGTATTTCCAACCAACCTAAATAAGTCTGCACTATTTAGAGGAGTTTTGACGAGGAATTAGGGGATCTTTTTGGCACACGAAGAAATACACGATTGAGGAGTGAAGCCTATGCAATTGGAGAAGAACGAAGAACTTTCATGAGCGGAAGCAATTGAAGATCAAAGTTCATCATCTAGATTGTAATGTCTTTATTTGAAATTTATGTAATTTTTGTGAATGATATGAGTAGCTAAACCCCCCCCCCCCCCATTCTAGGGGGTGTCCCTGATTAACATTTGTGATGATTTTGAATTCTGAATGTCAATAATATATTTATCTTTCAAGTTCAATTTAATGGTATAAGGTTTTTAACACTTACCTCGTCGGACCAACAGGACTGATATATGACTAACAATTAGGATGGACCTCCATTGTTAGGGTTTTTATATCATTAGACTATAGTAGATATTACCTACGACTAAGGATACCCTATAGTAGCCAGAATATTCTTGATAATTCAAAGGCTTAATTTCATCTTAATTCGCTAAGGAATTAGGCTTTAGGATGAATGTTCAAAGGTTTGCCCACTAAGGACTTAGGAGCAAACACCCTTAAGAATCGGTAGTAGATAAGTTGGATTTTGTTAGTGAAACAAGGGTTCAGAATTGTTACATGTTAATTCACACACCTACCCTGACATGTTACTCATATTTGGCCAAATCAACCTTTTAAGCTTATTTGCAATTTAATTCATAATTTTCCAAACCAAAACCCCCAAGGCTTTTTTTTTAATTGAAATGAAACACAACTCTATAGCATCACGCAGTCCTTGAGATCGATACTTTGGGATTTTCCATTATTACTACATTGGCGAAATAGTACACTTGGTATTTTACCGATCAAGTTTTTGGCGCCGTTGTCGGGGACTGCCGTAATATAGAGTTTTTAGTTTAGTTCAATTGAAATTTTGTTGCTCTGCAACTAAAATTTTATTTTTCTGCATTTGTTTATAAATTATTCCTCATTCTAATCGTCGTCTAATTTGTTTATGCGAGGTAAGGCCTCAGCTGAATTTCTTTTTGACGCAGAAATTGAAAGAACTTTGCACGCAAAGCGTAAACAAGATCGTCTGAGTAAACTGGAATCCGAAGAAGAAGTTGTTTCAGTTCATTCAGGTTCAGATACTGAAAGTGAAGAAGAAATCATGGGCGAGAATCCACGAGCACCAGAGAGACTTTTGGGAGACTATGATGTTACAAACACACCAGGTGGGAGACTAACAACTGTCAACCAACCGGTGAATGCTGCTAACTTTCAACTGCATCCTAGCACAATCAATCAGCTTGAAAGAAAAAATTTCACCAGAAAGGTTAATGAAGATGCAAACAAGCACCTGTAGAGGTTTTTGACCATGAGCACTACGTTAAAAAGGAACAGTATCTTATATGTCGGACTAAATGTTCTTGCAAAAACTCTCTGCGTCATGTAAATGCCGGACTAACAGAATCTTGATCAAAAGGAACATAAATCTCACGTATGGGTACCGGTATGCTTTGATGTTCATTTTCTCTTATAATTGTCGCTTGAGGTCAAACAACAGTTTAAGTTTGGGAGAGTTTGATCGGTGGTTTTTACACGTTTATTTATCGATTGATTTTTGTTATCTTTGAATTATTTAGTAAAGCATTTTATCTCTTTCTTATGCATTTTATGCATGGTTGTGTGCTTTAATGTTGTTAGGCTCATATGGAGAAATCAGAATAAATCAGTTCAAAACTCAGAGTTTCGAAGGAAGTTCAGAAAGCATGTTTTAGGAGGCCTAACACGGGTGGCCGTGTTGCTCAACACGAGCCGTATCAGGAAGAGAGCTAGATGAGAATTTTTCAAAGAAAGGAAGTCAATGGTGCAACACGGGACCCGTGTTGCCCAACACGACCCGTGTTGTAAGTCCCGGGACCAAAACAGGAAAATAGAGAGAACAGAGGGCATACACAGGTGCCTGTGTTGCCTAACACGGTCGTGTTGGGTGATGACGCTGATTTTAGTGATTTTTCCTATTTCATTCTGTATTTGGCCTACAAGGGTGTTTTTGGTATTTCCAACCAACCTAAATAAGTCTGCACTATTTAGAGGAGTTTTGACAAGGAATTAGGGGGTCTTTTGGCACACGAAGAAATACACGATTGAGGAGTGAAGCCCATGCAATTGGAGAAGAAAGGAGAACTTTCATGAGCGAAAGAAATTGAAGATCAAAGTTCATCATCTAGATTGTAATTTTTTTATTTGATATCTATGTAATTTTTGTGAATGATATGAGTAGCTAAAACCCCCAATGCTAGGGGGTGTCCCTGATTAACATTTGTGATGATTTTGAATTATGAATTTCAATAATATATTTATCTTTCACATTCAATTTAATGGTATAAGGTTTTTAACGTTTTTCTCGTTGGACCAACATGATTGATATATGACTAACAATTAGGATGGATCTCCATTGTTAGGGTTTCTTAATACCATTAGACTATAGTAGATATTGCCTAGGACTAGGGATACTCTATAGTAGCCGAAATATTCTTGATAATTCAAATGCTTGATTTCGTCTTAATTCGCTAAGGAATTAGGCTTTAGGATGAATGTTCAAAGGTTTGCCCACTAAGGACTTAGGAGAAAACACCCTTAAGAACCGATAATTGATAAGTTGGATTTTGTTAGTGAAACAAGGGTTCAAAATTGTTACATGTTAATGCACACACCTACCCTGGCATGTTACTCATATTTGGCCAAATCAACCTTTTAAGCTTATTTGCAATTTAATTCATTATTTTCTAAACCAAAACCCCCAAGTCTTTTTGTTTAATTAAATTGAAACACAACTCTATAGCATCACGCGGTCCTTGAGATTGATACTTTGGGATTTCCCATTATTACTACATTGGCAAAATAGTACACTTGCTATTTTACCGATCACCATACGACAAGAATTAGCCCCAAAATAAGTAGGAAATAGAACATGTTTGCAGGGTATCAAAGTTCTCCAATGGTACTCATCAAATGTGAAGAAACTTGTGTCAGAGAATGATAACAAATTAATTGGCTTAAAATCTCATGATTGTCATGTCTTGATGCAACAAATTCTTCTAGTGGTTTTTCGTGTAATCTTACCAAGAAATGTAAGGGTGACTATAACCAGATTGTGCTTATCATTTAATGCTATATGTAGTAAAGTTATAGATCCTGGAAATTTAGATGAATTGGAAAAAAAACTTATAATTATCTTGTGCCAATTAGAGATCTTTTCCCTCCATCATTAATTGACAATATGGTTCATATAGTTGTTCATCTATTAAGGTAGATTAGAATTTGTGGTCTAGTTTATTTGCGATGGATGTATTCGGTAGAGCGTTACATGAAAATTTTCAAAGGGTATACAAATAATCATCACTGTAATACGGTGGGAGAACTGACTTTTGTTTTGTTATTTCACAAAACATGTTGCGGTTAGCAAGAGTCACCACCGACTTTTATTTTGTCCAATTAGGAAAGACAAAAAGAACAGGAAAGAGCTTTTGAAAAAGATTTTGAGTTCGGCGGGTAGGTTATATAAAGGGAAGGTGTAAGCACCCTTTGTATCCATGATTATACATGGGCTCTTAATTGCTTAGCTCACTTGTTTGTTTTAAAATGTTTGAAAGTGTAGTGTGTGTTTAGTAAAACAGTTTGAAAAAGAACTTTAACTTTGTAATGATCTTCGTACGGATGTATACAAAGTGTAGTCTTTGAAAATTGTCTTTAAAAAGGAGGTGTGAAAAGTATTCGTTGTTTTTGTTGTGAGCAAGCAATTAGGAGTTACCTACCCTAAGTTCGTAAGGTCTTTCCTTTACTTTAAGGCTTTCCTTGGGCGATAGTACTATTTATACCATTAGTGGGTAGGTAGTCATATACATTGGATGTGAAGGGACATCGAAGGGTCATCAGATGGTTATTAAAGGCAACATTGTAGGGATACCTTAGCATTCAAAGGGACTATCATCATTTAATTGACGGACGAGATCATTTAAATCGTAGGCAACATTGAAGGGACCATGATCTATAAATCGGAGGGAATATAATGATTTTTGACTCGCAGGCAACATTGCTAAAGGTACCCCCACGTTCGAGGGACTTGACCATAATAATCGAAAGGCAACAAGAGAGGTTACCCTAAAGGTGAGTGTGTGAGAAGTGTGGGGTACTCAGATATTTATCTTGAAGTTAGTGAGCTAGCGTTCAGTTGTTATCTTTCTATACAATCCTATTAACATACATCTAGCAATTATATAGCAGTTTATATGGTGCGGAAAGTAAAGAGCAGAAATAAAATCATACGCTATTACATGGCTTCGGGATGGGGGGTACATAACCAATAAAAAATTGTTGCGGGAAAGTAAAGTCCTAGTTACTATTACAACCCATGGGCAATTACATAAGTAATAAAAATGCAGAAAATAAATCCTAATTAAGCTATTACAAACTCGAAGCAATTACATAATAATTGTAAAAATATGCGGCAAATTTAAATTGTAAATGTCCAAAGAAATAATTAATTAAAATTAAATCCTATGTCTAAGTATTAAACCTAAAATTAATCTAAATCCTAATTATTAAAGTTATTAAAAAAGATTAAAAATAAAAAATTAATTAGTTAAAAAAATCTAAATTCTAACTATTTTTTATATTTCTTATGGTTTTGTATGATTAAGTGTAATTAACTTAACCTAATAAAATGTTAGAAGAAAAATTAATTAATTGATTAAAAAACTAAATTATAATTAAAATATATTTTTTTTGGCCAAATAAGTTAATGGTGAAACTAATCTTATTTGATTTTTGGGGTTTGTCATGAGTGATTATAAGGAAAAAGAAAACAAATAAAAAGAATATTAGAGAAAATGGCCAAAAAAATATGGTTTGTGGCCTAGGGATTTGAAGTGGCCAATAAAGATTTGGCCAAAATAGGATTAATGGCCAAAAATAGAGATTTTACCAAGGTTATCAAGCGGAAGTGGCAAGTGATTAGAAAATACAATGGAGTGATGAGAGATAGAATTTACATTTGC
This sequence comes from Vicia villosa, assembly GCF_029867415.1. NCBI lineage: Eukaryota > Viridiplantae > Streptophyta > Magnoliopsida > Fabales > Fabaceae > Vicia > Vicia villosa. The sequence goes on along the minus strand of NC_081182.1, from coordinate 54,581,213 downwards.
TCCCTTTAATCAAAGGAAGTATTTGCAAAAATAGGATAATAATAATAATAATAATAATAATAATAATAATAGTAATAATAATAATAATAATAATAATAATAATAATAATAATAATAATAATAATACAAGAAAAGAATTGGGGTTTAGAAAATTAAATTATGGCCAAAATTACGAATAACCTTGATTTGGCCAAATACCAACAGATTTTTAGCCAAATACGAATAACCTTGATTTGGCCAATAACCAAAGGATTTTGGCCAAATATGAATAATCTTGATTTGGCCAAATACCAAAGGTTTTTGGCCAAATACGAATAACCTTGATTTGGCCAAAAACCAAAAAGTTTCTGGCAAAAAAAACAATTGGGGTACCCCTTGAGGTCAAGGGGTAAAGCTCCATCCACTTGGTCAATCCGTAGGAAACCTATTCATAAACCACTACAATGTTCCGGTTAAGAAAATAAAATCAAAAAAATATAAAAACCTGGTTATAAATCAAATAAAATAAGATCACGAACCTACAAATTTTGAGATTTTTTTGAAAAATATGAAAATAGAAATTAAATCAAATAAAATAGAAAAAAAAAGAGGAATTTGCGATTTTGAGTAGTTTCAGAATTCTGGAAAAAATTCGGAGCAAATCAAAACAGTAGTTTCAGAATTCGGCTGATAGGCTGGAAAATTTATCACTGTGTTGTGAGGAAGGAGAATTAGGAAAGGATGGCGTCATGGATCCGTTTTGCTTCTGAAAAAAAATCTTCTTGTTCCTTTTGATCTTTCAACCTGCAAAACAAAAAGAAATTGTTACCCGAAAAAATTATGTGATTTTGGATGTTTGATTGTAATTTTTTAGAGTGACGGTATGTTATTCGTAGCGGCCAGAAACGATGGTGAATGGTGGAGAAAGGTGAATGGAAATTACTGGTTAAAACAAATAAGGGTTTAGTTGTGAGAGAATGAATTGAAAAATTGACAATTGTTAGTTTGTGAATAAGGGTTAAAAAATTGTTAGTGAGGGTTAATTCTTAGTCCCCTTTTGAGAATGAAAAGTGTCTATTTATACACAAAAATTAGGTTAACAGAAAAAAGAAAATCATAATAAAAACTAGTGAATCAAATCAAGGCCAAAAAATTAATTTGTTTTAATTCTAGCAAGAAAGTAAATCAAAATAATTCAATGAGATTGACTTACTCCATAAGATATGAAAAGTGCTATAAATAGAACAAATAAGATTAAAAACTTCCTTTTTTGGATTTTTTTTGAATATTTTATGATTTTTTGACTAAAAATGCATAAAAAGTGAAAATTGATTATTTTAAAAAATGCCTAATTAATTAATACGAAAATTAAATTTAAATAGTAAAAAAATGAAATTTTTGTGATTTTTGAATAAATGGAAATAAAGTTAGAACTAAAATTAGAAAGCAAGTAAAAGGGAAAATGTTAGAAGCGGGATTCGAGCCCGGGACCTATCGCTCTTGTATCTTTTAACCTCAAATCCTTATCAATTGTGCTATGCCACTTATTCTAAATAAAATGACATATTCAAATATATGAGGATAAATTTTGGGGTACAACAGTTGCCCATGTTCAATCTTTTTAAACCTGAGGATGTAGATTACCTCGTTTGCCATTCGTAATGTGAAGGTGGAAGAGGATTGAACACTTAAGTGCCCAAAAATTTGCATTCATAATGTGAAGTTTGAGTTCAAACGAACCAGGATAACCAAACGTGTCATAAGTTTTTATTTTATCAATAACCCAATCCAACGCCCCTTATTGTGTTTTTCGTACCTTCTATTCAGATATATGATGCAATCATATAAGGAGTTATATGTTTAACAGATCAGAAGAATCAATCAAAATATTTGAAGAATATACAACTTTATATAGTTTCTAAATAAGGAGGTATTCTTGGAAGCCAAGGAGTTGAAGACCTTTTTTTAGCAAAAGTTACTGCTAATTTTTAACAACATATTTGTTGTGTTTAGAAGCCCAAATCCAGTTGAGTATAGGATATAAAAATAAGGATTTGTAACCTAGTTTGGTACAGCTCAAGATGTAGGAGTCTAGGGTTTGTCAAGGTGAATCTCCCGATTTGTGGGATGGTCACCATGTTCTTCTCGAAGCTGTAAAGCAAGAGAAGTAGTGTTCATCTTGAAGCTTGTAGGCAAGAGGTGTATTGTTCTAGGAGGAAGCTTTGAAGCAACTCTAAGTTATTGTTCTTAGTCAATAGTCTTGCCTAGATATTGTCATGGAAGTGAGTCTTGTGCGATTTTCTGATACTGTAGAGTCTCATTGTTTGTGATTGAAGGGATTTGAGGAGGGCCTCTTATCTAGGTGAGTCTTTGGTAGAAGTATTGAATTGGGTAGTGATTAAGTGAGAAGTTTTAACCGGAGGTTGTTTAGATTCGAATTGATACTATTTAGTGGACTTATCCCTGGATTGGTATGCCCCCAGAGTAGGAGAGTTGTTCCGAACTGGGTTAACAATCACTTGTGTTCTTTACTTTCCAGTACTGTGTGAAACTGTTTATACCTTGCCTGTGTATTTCATGACAGATCGGATGTCTCTACATCCTTTAGGACATCTGGGTATGCTGCACCAGAATTTCATTTATCATCTTTGCTTTTTATTGTGTTCCCCATTATACTTTGTTAGAGGTATCCTTTTCACAACACCTGTCATAGAAGGCTATCTACCAAGAATTGTTGCTTTTGTCCAAATGAGGAGTCCATCAATCATCTATTTTTTTATTGTTCCGCCACTAGGAATATTTGGAAGGAGGTCCTGGATTGGATCCAAGTTGAACATAATTCAAAGGCCTGGAATAATGAGATGGAGTGGTTTATCCAACAAGCAAAAGGAAAGAGCGCTAGAGCTTCCATCATGAGAATGTCATCAACATACATAAGTTCATAGATTGTTATAAGATGTATTCCTTTACATAAGATACATTTATAACAGGTAAATGAATTTTAGATAAATTTAGAACTATAATCTATAATGAAGAAATTGAATAAAACAAAAACTAGGATAACTGCTTTGTTCTCTTTTGAATTTAGAAATTTCTAATTTTACACTTGTTTCAGCTATCATTTATTCAAAAAATTTATAAAAAAAAAACAGCCTTATGTACTCTTTTACACTCTCGCGCGTTTTTATACTACTGCAACAAGAAAAAAAAAACACACGAATATATATATATATATATATATATATATATATATATATATATATATATATATGGCCTTCTATTGAGGGTTACATCCACAAGATTAGGGAGGGTTTTAATATTATCTATGGGAAGGAGAAGATTAGATATATTGGTGGATGATATGTTTGTCACAGCTTAGTGGTCAGTGCTCGTTTTGTTGTATTGAATTATAATTGAAATGGAAAAAAATGAAATTTGAATCTGTATTGAGTTTTTGAAAGAAACTGTGTTTGAGTCTCTAACTCAATTGTTTCGTTTTCCTCGCATGGAAGATCCTTTCTATGATCGATATATCACTCTAATCTGGATCTTTGATGATGACCTAATGTTGATGAAGAAGGAACATATGTCATTGTCATCATCGAATATGAATTTGGTACTTTGCGATTTCAAAAATGGTTCTTTTAAGATTCAAATGATTCAATACATCCATGATTGGATTATCTCTAAAGTTTACATTGAGAGTTTGATACCACCTTATTTCTAATGTGAGGATGTCAATGTGATAGGTACTATATGACTTGAACTTTAGACTCAATTTCAACTTATCTGTTATCTTTATGTTACTTATTTTATACTTGTTCTAGTTGCTAGTGACTTTATTGATCATTGTTAATTGCTGGTTGATTGCATATATGTAGCTTGAAAATTTGATATGTCATTCTCTTTTAATATATAGTTGCGTTCGTTGATTTTCTGTTCATGCATTACTTATTATTTCACAACTATAGGTTTCTTTGGATGATTTGCAATTCTATTTTATAAAAGTTAAATTTAAACTTATTTATCAAATCAAGGCACTAGTGTATCTGTTAAAGTGTCTACTAACCACAGTACAAAGTTCATATTGTTTGTTTCGTATCTTATCTTATCTCATATTCTCATTCATTATGAACTTGGAAATTAAATATGTATCAGATATGTGGTTCTTAGTGAAAAGGTTCAGGAAACTTTAATAGATATGTCATCTTGAATTTGAACGTTATATAGTATGCTTGTCTATTTGGATATTTTCTGTCTATATATAGGATAGTTGGGATAATCTCTATCATCATAAAAATTACCATGATAAGTGATGATGACGAGGTAGATTATCCAATGCCTTGTTGTCATTGAAATTTAAGTATAATCGAAGATAGCGATGTATCGAAGGAGTTAGACCAATAAACCATAACCTATATGTAAAAGAGCATGAAATGACCGATGAGACGCATGAAATCAGAAAACAATGGTTTGTTTAAGTTGGTTTTCAAGAATAGTTAATTTTCATACTATAGACTTCTTCATCAATTGTACTACTTGTATTTCTTTAGCAAGGTGTTTGGAAAAACAAGCAATCTACATATTATATTATAAACTTTGGGTACTTTCAACAACGATTATCTATTGTAACCGTGATCAAATGTACTTATGCTTTAAATTATTTGCTGTTGTTGGGTTTCGAACCCAGTACCTACGTGTATATATCACAACGATATATAAGAATAACCGTTGTGATATGTGGCACGTGCCCTGACTTACAATAAAGGTTTCTAGACCATGGTGGAAACAACAAACTTACAACCATACCTTACGTAACAACAATATGACATGTGTGATGGTACCCATTTTCCAACCGTTGTGTAATAGGTTTTCCGTAGTAATGCTAGTAGTGCCAACAAGAGAAATATGTCTGAAACCCCCATATGTGAAGGAGTATAAACTCTTGGAACCAAGGTAACAAAATAGAAGGATAACTCATGAGGAAGAGAAGCAAAGTGATGAAATTGGTCAAACATGACCCCTACATCGTCCCTTAAAAGGTGGCAAAACCTCCTAATAAAGGAGAAATAGAACCTATCAGGGCTAAGACTCTTATTTTCATGAAACAAAGAAATTATCCATTAAATCTCAGAGAGGACAAAAGGAACGGTAAGACTAGTGCGATCCTCCTAAGAATGAAAAGGGAAAATAGCCCTATCCAACCGAGGTAGGTCAAGAAGAGGTTCTCTAAAATGGCTAATAAAATAATTGACCACCTTAACTCTAGAACTTTGAAGAAGTTTGGAATCTTTAATATAGAGCACAAACTAGAGGTTCAAAAATGTCTTCTTCCTATAATAAATCTCCCCCGCCAAAAGACTGTCATGCTCAACTCACGCATCTAATGCACACACCTCATCCTTTAAGGAAGCAATGTCATAATCAAGGTTACCAAACACTTGATGGTTCCAAGATTTCAACACAACTTTGAGAGATTTGATTTTCTCTTTTAGGAATAATGTTTTCTAACCAACAAAATGGGAGCTAGGCCAATTACTAAGTACCACCTCAGAGCGCTAGCAGTGAGAACGCCAATGATTAGTGAAATGATAAGGATTTGGAGCCCAAAACTTATTAGAGTTAATAATAATGATAGGTAATGATCAAATGCATCTCTAGAAATATCCTAGTCTCGTCCCCTAGAATCCAACCATCCATTCAAAATAAAGATCTTAACCAGACAATTGGTCGCCTCACCAATAGATTGGTACCATGTAAAACTTCTACGTAGAAGAGCAAGATCCAACAAGTCCATCTCAGAGATAAAGTTTTGGAATTCAACACAACCAACATTATCATATAAATGGACCAACACATCCCATCCAATTCTTTCAGGCGGAGAGGAAACAAAATGAAAGTTCTCCAAAACACACCACACCTCCTCACCAATATTATCCTTCCTCAGTAGAAGATCACTCCACATAGCCCTATTCTCTATAGGACTACACTTAGAATAAATGTTAACCATAAAGTGAATGGTCTTAGTCACCCCCTCTCAAGACAAACAACCAAGTACCCGGGATCGACAAAGGAAAAAAGAGATAAACCCTTCAAGTTACACCAAATATAGAGGATGCCACCATTACTATACAAAGATGGGAAAAAGTTCACTCACAATAAGGGTTCCCCTAAAGAGTATGGACAAGAGCACGAGAGATGACACCAAGTTTAGTCTCATGAATCACAAGGAAATTCAAGGATTTTGACACCATGAGGCCTCCCACCTTATTTTTCTTAATCGTACCCCCAAAATCACGGATATTAAACGACCTAATTAACATCCGAGTCCTTGGATTTTTGTTCCAAAACATTTATTTGAATTCTTCTAAAAGACCTTTGGGCAAGAAAGTTTTCCCCATATTTATACTATTATCCCTTCATCTTTGCATTTATCAAAATATTTCAATTCTACCTTTTCAACTATCAAATACTTTTACAATTTAATTTTTACAATCACAAGAAAGTTTTTCAAAATTGGAGTAATTTTGTCGCCATACACCAATGTATCGGAAAATTTTACTTAAAGGATTTCGGTAAATAGTTTCCTTTCAAGTACTACGGTAGGGTTACAGGGTTACGTGTTCACTAGAAAAATTATAATTGAGTTATGCGGTGAAGATTATAATACCAGATAAATTTTATGTAATTTATATAGAATGAAATTTTTAAATTTTTTTGCCTTTCTATGTTTCAAAATTGTTGGTCTGACATTAACTAAGTTAACATTTGGTGTTACATTGGCCGATATGGAATTTGAGTAGACATAGAACTTTTGTCGGATTTTGGATAAGTTGAAACAACTATGTAGGAAGAAAGGGACTGGGCCATAAGTGATTATGACTCATAGAGATCTTGACATGAAGAAAACAACTGAAGTTGTGTTTCCAAGGATGATTAAATATTTTTCTTTTTTGATGTCACATCAACAAAAATGTTCAAGAAAGATTCAAAAAATATATTGTGAATGATATGCAAGAGGAGTTGTATTATTCGTGGAAGGAAGTTGTATGGGTTAGTAATGATGTGGAGTATCATCAATGGTTGCAACAACTTGAGCAAGCTTGTGTTGATTATGTTGGATTCATTGATTATGTAAAAGACACATGGTTAACTCCCCACACGCATAAATTTTTGGATGCATGGATCAATCTAGTACTTCATTTGTGAAACACCACAACTAATAGGTACATACTTTAAGTAGTTTTAGTTTTTATTTTTAGTCTACATTATTTTATGTTTTCTTTCATTTTAGGGTTGAGTATACTCATTGGAAGTTAATTTAGATGTTAGAGAACAATATGGGTGACCTGGGAAAATGTCGAGCCACTATAAACAACAACATGAAGTTACAATTCAGAAACATTAGAGCTTATTTTCAAAAGAGTTTTTATGAGGTTAAACATGCCCAAACTAGTCTATTTTGTTAGAATCTGCGTGGGTCGATATCAAGAGCTACTTTGAGAGCATTGCTGGAGAGTTTTTGAGGGTTGATTTCAATGAGTCACATTAGATTGGAAGAAATGATATTCCTAGGAAGTACGTCTTGAATGTTAAGATTTCCAATGCGTTCAAATCATTGGCAATAACTTACATGTGTATTAAACATTGTTTGTTTAAAATAATACATTGTATTATATTAGATGCTACTGACTCAAAATTATATTAGATGCTATTGACTAAAAATTATAATGAATAAGTATCAAAATAGTAATACATCAATCTTAAAATAATAATACATCAATCAGGATAAATCGACTATCGTGAGCTAAGCGTAATGTTTGAAATATCTCTACAAAATCATGATAGTCCTAAACAACACCTAATCGGTTGATATAACAATGAAGCTCGTGTGGAATATATGAAAGTCATGGAACTGACGGTCCTTCATCATAGACAAGAACCGAAACTGCTATTTTCTCATCCTTAGGGGGTGGTATTAACAGAAGATGCGACACCTTGTAATGCCACTCTAAGTATCCAACGCCAACATCATGTGGGGTTCTAGCCACATTTGTCGGACGAACCGTATCGAGCATGCTAGAATGGTATCTAATCCACTCAACATCAATATCAAGTATGTTGTAATTGGGAGGTAGAGGTGGTATATATTGTCTAAATTCAAATTGGCATATGCACTTGTCATGCAATTATGGAACCATTGTGTCATACCATTTCAAACTTCCTTGTATAAACATATATATCATCATATTATCTATCATGTCTATGACTCTTGAATGGAGGCCATATGACATCAACATGCCTCAATACGCCCAACATGCTCCTCAGCTCATCAACCTTGTTTACCCATTGCTTATAAGTCCATCTCATTGCTCATGGAAGTCCACTACCGCATGTCATAATCCAGGACTTTCCACTCTTGTCAACAGTTGGAAAATAATCGTGAATCCAACACTCTTACAACATGAATATTCTTAAATAAAATAAAAAATATATCTAAATAAAAATAAATAAAAAATAAAGAAACTAAATAAAAAATACATGTAGCAGAGTGATATATCCGTTGGGCTACTTGCAAGTAAATATAGAAGCATATCATAAATATTTATATAATGTGACCAATGCAGTTGTGCCCCGACTATATCTACCACATCCTTACAGGTTTGTAAATAATGGTAGATATCTCGCCTCTATAAGAGTAAAAGTCTTGTCGGAAAATATAATGCAACCAATAGCACCATCATATATCTCTAAGAGCACAATCGAATTGATCATTAACTCGATGATGCACGAATAAAATATTCATCCACTCTAGCTTATAAAATGAAACCTAAAGGCATAAACCTCGTGTGTTACCTCCTTTATAGTCACTCCCAAGTAGGGATGTAAATTTGCATCTGTTAATGGAAATCTCTATGGGGATTATCTGTTTGGAGCACTGAAGTTGGAGACTTTTTCCCCCGCGGGGACGGGGATGGACGGAAAAGTTCCCCCGGTGACACTTTGAGGAGGAGATTGGGAAAATACCCCCCGCCCTGTGGATTCCCCGACTCTGACCATATTATTTAAATTTTATATTTTGTATATTATATAATATATAATTATAAAAGTTTACATAAAAATATTAATGTATTAGAAAATGAAGAGTCATTAGTGTAACATTTTATTTTTCATGTGTTATTGTATAATGTATTGTTTCACTACCCAAGTATCTAACTCTAGAAAGTGAACCCAATACATAAAATATACACATTGTCTCCTCATTTTCTTTTCTCAATTATCTCTGTCTCCTTCATTCATTATCCTCTCGGTTCTCTTCATAATCACCACAACAACCACTCTCTTTGTTCGTTGTGCTTATGGTAATTACTCTTAAAATATATGGTAATAACGAAATACTAATGTCATAATTTTGATTAAAAAGTATAGAAATTTTTTTAAGATTCAATATCCGTGGATCTCCATGGGGATGGGGATGGGGGAAATATTCCCACGTGGCGGAGATTGGGGATGGGGAATAAATTGGAGGTTGGGGCGAGGAGTGGGGAAACATCTTCCAAACATTCCCTTCCCCGTTGACATCCCTACTCCCAACAGGTCAAAAACAAGAGTAGCAACAACTTCTTTAGTGATACCCGGTGGGGGTGGGGGGTATAGAAATCACTCTTACGAATGTTGCTAGTAGGTTTTGGTCAATCCTTTGCAAGCAAATTCTTTGGAGTAAAGATAGACTATAATCATCTAACCAACCTCGAATCACATGTGAGATAGATAGTGGAACCCACTCTAACAACTTACTTCCATGTTCTACAACCTTTAGTTTTTTCTTCGGACCTCTCTCATGAAAATAATTTAAAATATGAACTATATATAATAAATGACAAAAAAATTAAATATTATTCAATATAAAGTTTTAGAGATTTTCTTACCTTGTATAATAAATGACGAGCAACTAGTTTCTCGTACCATACAATAAAATATGGTAAAAACTCATAGACATATTGAAAATTTTGGTAAAAACTCATACTTTTTAAGAGATCAGATACTGTATTTATAAAAAATTCGATAAAAACTCAGATCCCTTAAAAAAACAGGTAAAAACTCCTGAAATTCTTTAAAAATCCAATAAAAAAATCAATAAATTTTAAAAATCTAAACACTTTTTTTTTCTTTCAAAAATGTGAGTATTATGGTAAAAACATAAAGGGTGTGGGGGTGCCAAATAAAATTTGGGGGTAGCAGGAAGATTTCTTCCAAGAGTTTCGATGCTCAAGTTTTTTCAAATCTTCTCAACTTCTTCTACATAGACCGAATGTCTTGAAAATGGAAAGATGAGAAAAATGCAAGTTTTCAAACTAGAAGTATTTATACATAGATATTTGGGTCAAAACATATAAATGGTAAGGATAATGGATTAATTGTTGGATTATAGGATAAAATGTCCCTTTTGTCATTTGTTTAATTTCCTTATTAAGAGGTTATTGACCCATTAGTACTTACTTAGCACACCCGACCCAAGGCCTATCAGTAGGATTGTTCAAAAAATTATGAATTGAACCGAACTGTCGAATCGAACCAAATGAAAGTTAAAATAGCTTAACTGTTATGTTTGGTTAGAGAATCAAACCTTATTGCACAAATAGTTCTAGAAAGGAACCGAAACAATAGTTGAACTGAAATTGAAAATGAAAAAAAATAAGTTTTAAGATTTTTAAATAAATTTAATAACAGTATAATAGTTAGGTCCTTTAATAAATTATTCGAGTTGTGAAAAAATAACTTCTAACGGTTCGGTATGGATCACAAAATCAAAACGATATACCAAACCGATAATTATGATTCAATATGATTTTGAATAAATTGAAACGTTTTGATTCAATAAGTAAATTTTTATTATTGTTTGGTTTGGTTCGGTTTTGTTTTCTCAATAAATCATATCATGAACGGCCCGGACCACCAATTTGATTATTCTATATTGTATTATATTGAATAACACTTATTATAAAAAAAAAAAATTTCTATTTTTATCTATTATATGCAATAACATTTACTATTTTTTTATCTATTATATTAAATAACATTCACTTTATCCAATAATATATTATTGATAAAACTATTGATATTCGACATAACTAAAAATATATATGACAACAATATAATAATTTAAAAATAGTGCAATAATATAATCCTTCCATTATATTAAAATTAAAATTAATAAAATTTTATTTAAGATCATTTCAATAATAATTTTTAATAAGGATTAAATATAATTTTTTTATAATTGATTATTAATATTAAATAAAATTTATTATCATAATTTAATAAATAACTTTACATCTTAAGAAATACTTATATGTTATCATAATGCTTATATATATATATATATATATATATATATATATATATATATATATATATATATATATATATATATATATATATATATATATATATATATATATATAGGTTATAACTACATAAAGTATGCAAGCCCTACAGGTTAACATGTGAGTCTAAATAGCATGCAAGGGTCTTCACAATATTTTAGTGTTTCATGTGAGATTATTTTGTATTCATTGTTGGCGTGTAGTGAATTCATAATGAATAATACAAAATAGCAGATGAGTATATCTATTCCTAAGATGTGGACTCCACCTAGTTATGAGCACAAACTACATAAAATAGGTTTCTTCTACTCCGACAGTATTATTATATCTATATTTCCATTTCACAAGAGTAATATTTTGATTTTTTTTTCAAGGTTGCATGCAAGATTTAGAACGAAGATATTAATCTTGAAATTTCAATTAATAAAACCATTGCATATTTTAAATTTTTATATATATATATATATATATATATATATATATATATATATATATATATATATATATATATATATGTTCGGGAATCATAAATTTTAGGAAGTATGGATAAAAAATTTACACACTATTTTAATTAATTTTACATCTTGTTTCTACTAATTTTGTCGAAAACTTTTGCCCTTGATTTTGTCCAAAAATTTTAGAACGTGTTTTTATTAATTTTGCCCTTAATTTTTTTTAAAAATTACTAATTTTATCATTTAGGTTATCTAAAAATCAACTATTAATATGGGAAGTATACAACGAAATGAGGGATTGAGCTCGGGCACATGCCCGGATTCGCTGGACTATAGCTCCGCCCATGTATACACTAGATACATTAATAATTAAATTAATTTAAAAAATGAATTTTCATTTAAAATAAGAACCAAAAGGAGTATAAGATAAAATTTAGTTTTTTTTATCTCCACTCCTACTTTCTTCGTCACTTAAAAAATAATTTTAAAAAATAAATATATTAAATCATAAATTATTTATATTTAAAGTATACAACTAATATTAAATAAATTAATAATTATAATTTGAAAAAAATTAAAAACATAAATTTTACCAAATGATATTAATTTAAAAACATAAATTTTACCTATCTTACAATTTAAATGTCAAGGAATATTTGTACCACTCAAGGATGTATGATAATATTTAATAAAATTAATTGTTAAAATATTTTAATTTATTTTAAAATTGAATTTGAATAATATGTAAATTCTAACTCACCTAAAAAATATAAATATTATTTTGTGAGATACCATATCTCAAATTAGAATCATGTTGTCACAATTGTGCTTATAATCAAAATTATTATCACTATACTTATAAATTAAAAGAAACTGAAACTTTAAACTAGTTGAAGTAATTTATCAAAATAAATATAATTGTTTACATATTATTCAAATTTATCACTATACAATAAATATATATGTGAACTTAGATGGTAAAAAAAAAAATGAATTTCTTTGAAAGTAATCGCTTTCTAAAGCTCAATAAACGCACCTAAATGTGTGAAAAAATAATTGTTACTAAATAGATTAATGTTAGACATATGAACTTATAAGTTTAAAAAGTAAGCTTGTTAATCAAAGTTTCAAACTCCTTATTATTTATACTTTTTCTTTTTATTGACTAATATATAATATATAAGATATAAACTATAATTAAATTTTTATTTTACTTTTTATTTTGCCAAATAAAGTCTCAATATCCCTATTGTTTGTACTTTTTCTTCTTATTCGCTTATAAATAGTTTATCTCACTTCCACTTCAAATGCATCTATCACATTTACTACAACATAAGAGAAAGAAATGACACACAAAGTTGTTATGTCTCTCCTTCCCTTTGTCTTGCTCTTGTTGATTGTAAGTTACTAACTTTACATACATATTTGTATCTTTTACAATTATATTTTTCATAGCTTATTTATTAGAATATATCATTTCTCATCTTCATTTTCATTTATCAATTATATTTTTCATAGCTTATTTATTAGAATCTATCATTTCTGATCTTCATTTTCATTTATCAGTGTCACTCACAATCAAGTTGTTATATTTGATTTGATAAAATAATATTTTTCAATAATGAAACTTAAAAAAATTGTTTTTGCCTAATTTTTTTATAATATGTGTTCATATGCTATCTTGAACGTGTCTTAATTTTGCAGCATAATTTGTATCATTAAAAACTTGTATTTTTTTTAATCATATATACCATCCAAATGTTAATAATTATCATTTTACTCAATTGTATGGTAGAATGGACAAGGTAGTTTTGCTAGATATATAAAACTTCAACAAGAGATTGTAGAAGAAAAAGAAGTTGATCAGCCTTACCTTGATGGCTGGCTCAAAAATCCATTGAAGAACCAAAAACTCACTTCTAACTCCAACCAAGTTTATCTGGATGGATGGTTGAAAGATACCAGATCTGAGGGAGCAAAATCCACGCCTGAATCCAACCAAGTTTACCTTGATGGATGGTTGAAAGATACTCGAGCTGAGAAAGAAAAATCTAACGCTAACTCCAACCAAGTTTATCTTGATGGATGGTGGAAAGATATCAGAGCTGAGAAAGTAAAGTCTGCACCTACATCCAACCAAGTTTACCTCGATGGATGGTTAAAAGATACCAGAGCAGAGAAAGAAAAATCCACCTCAGACTCCAAGCAAGTTTACCTTGATGGATGGTTGAAAGATACCCGAGAAGAGAAAGCAAAATCCACATCTGACTCCAACCAAGTTTACCTTGATGGATGGTTGAAAGATACTCGAGCTGAGAAAGAAAAATCTACAGCTGACTCCAACCAAGTTTTTCTTGATGGATGGTTGAAAGATATCAGAGCTGAGACAGAAAAGTCTGCCCATAACTCTAACCAAGCTTACCTTGATGGATGGTTGAAAAATACCCGGGCAGAGAAAGAAAAATCTACCTCTGACTCCAAACAAGTTTATGTTGATGGATGGTTAAAAGATACCCGAGCAGAAAAACCAAAATCCTTATCTGACTCAACCCAAGTTTACCTTGATGGATGGTTGAAAGATACCCGATCTAAGAAAGAAAAATCAACTGATGACTCCAACCAAGTTTTTCTTGATGGTTGGTTGAAAGATATCAGAGCTGAGAAAGAAAAGTCCCCCCATAACTCGAACCAAGTTTACCTTGATGGTTGGTTGAAAGATACCCGAGCAGAGAAAGAAAAATCCACCTCTGATTCCAACCAAGTTTACCTCGATGGATGGTTGAAAGATACCCGAGCAGAGAAAGAAAAATTCACCTCTAATTCCAACCAAGTTTACCTTGATGGATGGTTGAAAGATACCCGATCAGAGAAACCAAAATCCACATCTGACTCCAATCAAGTTTACCTTGATGGATGGTTGAAAGATACCCGAGCAGAAAAATCTACCGCTGACTCCAACCAAGTTTATCTTGATGGATGGTTGAAAGATATCAGAGCTGAGAAAGCAAAGTCCGCCCATAACTCTAACCAAGTTTACCTTGATGGATGGTTGAAAGATACCCGATCAGAGAAAGAAAAATTCACCTCTGACTCCAACCAAGTTTACCTTGATGGATGGTTGAAGGATATTCGTTCTGAGAAAGAAAAATCTACACCAGACTCCAAACTAGTTTATCTTGATGGATGGTTGAAAGATACCCGAAAGTAAATTATATCTTTGTTTGTCAATGCCTATGTCATTCCTGTGATTTTCAATGTTGTCCTATGTTTTAAATTTTTATGTACTGTAAGATGTTATTTCTATGTACTAAGTAAGGTATCGCTGTGTACTAAATAATTTAGTGTTTCTATGAGCTAGTGTTTGTGTTTTAAAAGAAGTATATTGAATATTAGTGTCTTTTTAGTATTTAACTTTAGTAGTCCTTTGTATAACTTCTACGGAAGATGAAGTTACATTTTTAATAACTCAGTGTGTTTATGCTTAAAATAAAGGGTTATATGTTTTTGGTCATTATAAACACTCAAAGTTTATTTCTAATCCCGGTTAAAAATAACATATTTTAGTTCCTACAAAAGATTTATGCATATAGTTTTAGTCCCGACTATTTTCTAAAATTTTGAAAATTGTTTAATTATCCTTTATTTTTTAAATTTTTTAATAATGTTTTTCATATATGTTTAGAATATTGTACAATGTTTATTTATCAAATTTTAGAATTTTTTAAAATGAGAAAAATTAGATATGAATTTTTTAAAATGTTAATAACCAATTTGCCCCTTCCATTTAGGAGTGATTTGAAAAAAAAACCCATAATTTTTTTTAGATTCCCACCTTATCACTTAAAGATTCCACTGTTTAGGTCTTTCATTAAACCAGCTCATCCAATCAACATACATGACATTGGCCCGTTGTCATTTTGTATAAATTAAAACATAATATAAATGGCATATGTGATTTATTTACTTTAATAAGAACATTTTTACAGTTAAATCATTGTTTACTCTAATTTGAGATTGTCGTGTTCTTCTCCTTTCTTGAAACTCCAATCCTCCACCGCTTTCCTTCTTCAAATATCTATCTCTTCTTGCTTCTTTCTATGTGCAATGGCTAGAAGTTCAAAAAATAACATGTTATCTAATGCTAGAATATCTTCCAAATTTTGACACGATTTGTCAATGAAGGTGTTCATTTCTAAATCTGCTCCAAATCCAAGGAGAAAATATTAGAAGTGCAAATTATGGGGAAAGGAAGAAGGTTGTCACAAATTTTATTGAGATGATGAATACTTTGGCTCAATTGATAGGAAATGAATTATAGAAGACGATGAATGATGCAATAGATGTGATGTGATGTGATGATTGAGTATTTAAGAAATTTTGGGCGAGATTTTGGGAAGGAATATGGAAGAAAATTTGGGTCAAATTTTAGTTCCAAGGAGATGGAGGATTTGAAGAACAAGTTGGAGAACACAAGGAAGAAATTTGTTTTTCTAGTTGTAGTACTTATATGTTCCTGGGTTTACTTTGTCATAGATTTAGCATGAATGGTTTAATGTTTTGGAATTGTTGTAGTACTTATGTGAGCAAAATGTTTGATTTGAAATGAATGAGAAAAATAAGAATTGTTGTCAAGGTTTTAGCATGAATATTGTATTATAATGTTGATGTATATCTTAGTTAGATGAACATGAATTGTTGTCAAAGTTTTAGAATGAATGTTGTATTATAATGTTATATGTGAACAAGAATTGTTGTCAATATATCTTAGTTATATGAAAATGCATATTGAATTATGGTTTAGTTGAATTGATGTGAATTAAACTTCCCATATTATCGAATTATGGTTGATGTAAATCTAAATTAAATTGATATAATTTATGGTTAAATTAGTTTGAATCAAAACAAGATAACACATAATGACATTACAAGTAGCATAAAACATAGTCTCCAAAATGACATTACAAGTAGCATAATACATAGTCTCCAAAAGGATATTACAAGTAGCATTAAACTTCCAAAAGGACAGTGCATAAAACATAGTATTTCAAAATGACATTAAACTTCCAAAATACATTACAAAGTTACCACCTTGATGGAAGATGACACTGAATGCGACCTTTTCTACAATTACAAAAATACTCAAGCCTTAAACTAATTTTAATGGTAATGTAACACACATGCTTATGTTTGGGACCACAACAAACTTATAGTAAAAAAATATTAAACTACGTATACCTTTTTCCTATCGTACATTGTTTTCATGACGAGCTATCCAAGGTCCAGGCTTTTCTAGTTTCAATGCGATGCTCAAGGTTTCTAGTTTCAATGTAATGCAATTCTCATAAATGAAAATGATTGAGAAGAAGACGACAACATCCGATTTGGGTATGTAAGGTTAAAGAATGATTTTAATGTAAAAATTTCAATTAAAATAAATAAATCACATATGGCATTTAAACTATTATTTAATTTAAATAAAATGACAACGTGTCAATGCCACCTATGCTTTTTTAAATTTCACAAGATAATGATAAAAGTTATGAAAATCTAAAGGGACCAACCTTAACTTTTCCAAACAATGTGGGACTTCTAATTCACACATGTATCTCAACAGAATGATGGAATTTTTTTTCCAATTAAAGTATACATTTACTCTTCTCCATAATCTTATAATTATAATGCTTAAAAGGTCTTTAGTCAAATCTCTTGTCTTCAAATATAACTAGAAAACTTCGGCCATGTCCAAGAAATATACTTTGACATGGAAGATTCCCTTGGAATTAATTCCATTAATAGATAATCAGGAAATCATGGGATGGATTCCTTTTAAAGAGTTACTACAATGTCCATTATATAATAGGGATGTGGCGACGACAGTGAATTTGTTTCTTCATTGCAGGCTTACATTTGTGAGTAGTAATTTGTTTTAAAGAAATACTTATATGTTATTTTTAAATGGAAGTTATGAGTAGTAATTTATTTGGAGAGTTATTCTTCATCACGTGTAATGCTTAACTTCTTCTCTTTTAACTCATTAAGATAAGAATGTATATATATTTTTTTTTGTTATAACTACATAAAGCATGCAAGCCCTACAGGTTAACATGTGAGTCTAAATAGCATGCAAGGGTCTTCACAATATTTTAGTGTTTCATGTGAGATTATTTTGTATTCATTGTTGGCATGTAGTGAATTCATAATGAATACTACAAAATAGCAGAAGAGTATATCTATTCCTAAGATGTGGACTCCACCTAGTTCTGAGCACAGACTACATAAAATAGGTTTCCTCTGCTCCGACAGTATTATTATATCTATATTTCCATTTCACAAGAGTAATATTTTGATTTTTTTTCAAGGTTGCATGCAAGATTTAGAACGAAGATATTAATCTTGAAATTTATATATATATATATATATATATATATATATATATATATATATATATATATATATATATATATATATATTCGGGAATCAGAAATTTTAGGAAGTCTGGATAAAAAATTTACACACTGTTTTAATTAATTTTACACCTTGTTTCTACTAATTTTGTCGAAAACTTTTGCCCTTGATTTTGTCCAAAAATTTCAGAACGTGTTTTTATTAATTTTGCCCTTAATTTTTTTAAAAATTACTAATTTTATCCTTTAGGTTATCTAAAAATCAACTATTAATATGGGAAGTATACAACGAAATGAGGGATTGAGCTCGGGCGCATGCCCGGATTCGCTGGACTATAGCTCCGCCCATGTATACACTAGATACATTAATAATTAAATTAATTTAAAAAATGAATTTTCATTTAAAATAAGAACCAAAAGGAGTATAAGATAAAATTTAGTTTTTTTATCTCCATTCCTACTTTCTTCGTCACTTAAAAAATAATTTTAAAAAATAAATATTTTAAATCATAAATTATTTATATTTAAAGTATACAACTAATATTAAATAAATTAATAATTATAATTTGAAAAAAAATTAAAAACATAAATTTTACCTAATGATATTAATTTAAAAACATAAATTTTACCTATCTTCAAATTTAAATGTCAAGGAATATTTGTACCACTCGAGGATGTATGATAATATTTAATAAAATTAATTGTTAAAATATTTTAATTTATTTTAAAATTGAATTTGAATAATATGTAAATTCTAACTCACCTAAAAAATATAAATATTATTTTGTGAGATACCATATCTCAAATTAGAATCATGCTGTCACAATTGTGCTTATAATCAAAATTATTATCACTATAGTTATAAATTAAAAGAAACTGAAACTTTAAACTAGTTGAAGTAATTTATCAAAATAAATATAATTGTTTACATATTATTCAAATTTATCAATACAATAAACATATATGTGAACTTAGATGGTAAAAAAAAAATTTGAATTTCTTTGAAAGTAAACGCTTTCTATAGCTCAATAAACGCACCTAAATGTGTGAAAAAATAATTGTTACTAAATAGATTAATGTTAGATAGGGGTGTAATCGGATCGGTTTGGACCGGTTTTTGGTTGAAAAAAGATCCGAACCAATGATATTTCCATCGGTTTGGTTTGGTTCGGTTTTTAGCATTTTTCAAAAATGGAACCGAACCAAACTAATCGGTTTGGTTCGGTTTGGTTTGGTTTGGTTGATCGGTTTACAATGTTTATTTTTTAAAATATTATATTCATCTGTATATTCTCCATTATCGTGTTTTTTGGTGTATTTTATACTATTATTTTTTTAAAACATTATATTCATCTGTATATTCTCCATTATCGTATTTTTTGGTGTATTTTATACTATTATTTTTTAAAATAATATGTTTCATGCTATATTTGTTCAAACAAATTACAAGTTGTTCTTATTCTATACGAAATAGTGACATGATTTCCACTGCATCATGAAATAAATTTCCTATCAAATATAAAAGTTAACACTTAGTATCAGAAAGTTGGAAAGGGATTTCAAAGCTTAACATATAGAATATAACAAAACACACATTCATTAACATGTTTCACACCTCAAACACACATAAAAACTATTTTGTAACAAGATCTAGATGAGTTTTGATGAAGAAAAAGAAGGTACAAAAATATATGAAAATTAACAAAGAGAACTTGAGCACGAAGAAGACGACAATAACATATCATAATGACGGTAGTGAAAGGAACAATAGTTGTGGGCAGCAAGAGCAGCAGTTCTGTGAAAGCATAACTTTTGTGACTTATGGTTTCTATTGTCTATGTTTTAGAGTTTGATTCTAGATGCGTGTTTTGCTTAAAGGAAGGAAGTGTAAACAAAGATGGATAATGGTTGGACCGATAAAAAATTTGAGTTTAATGATGGGTAGAATAAAATATTTAGAGCGTCATTATTTCCATTGGTTCGGTTCATCGGATTGGCAGTTCCTAAAAACTAAATCCGAGAACCGAACCAAACCACATCGGTTTTTATTGGTTTGGTTCGGTTTTTGAAC
Source organism: Vicia villosa (assembly GCF_029867415.1). Taxonomy (NCBI): domain Eukaryota; kingdom Viridiplantae; phylum Streptophyta; class Magnoliopsida; order Fabales; family Fabaceae; genus Vicia; species Vicia villosa. The sequence continues at coordinate 54,560,918 of NC_081182.1, read as the reverse complement.
CAAACCAATAATAATCGGTTTAATTTCGGTTTGGTTTGGTTTGGATTGTCGGTTTAATTGGATTTTTTTGATCCGCTTACACCCCTAATGTTAGACATATGAACTTATAAGTTTAAAAAGTAAGCTTGTTAATCAAAGTCTCAAACTCCTTATTATTTATACTTTTTCTTTTTATTGACTAATATATAAGATATAAACTAAAAATATATTTTTATTTTACTTTTTATTTTGCCAAATAAAGTCTCAATATCCCTATTGTTTGTACTTTTTCTTCTTATTTGCTTATAAATAGTTTATCTCACTTCCACTTCAAATGCATCTTTCACAATTACTACAACATAATAAGAGAAAGAAATGACACACAAAGTTGTTATGTCTCTCCTTCCTTTTGTCTTGCTCTTGTTGATTGTAAGTTACTAACTTTGCATACATATTTGTATCTTTTACAATTATATTTTTCATAGCTTATTTATTAGGATATATCATTTCTCATCTTCATTTTCATTTATCAATTATATTTTTCATAGCTTATTTATAATTAGAATCTATCATTTCTGATCTTCATTTTCATTTATCAGTGTCACTCACAATCAAGTTGTTATATTTGATTTGATGAAATAATATTTTTCAGTAATGAAATTTAAAAAAATTGTTTTTGCCTAATTTTTTCATAATATGTGTTTATATGCTATCTTGAACGTGTCTTAATTTTGCAGGATAATTTGTATCATTAAAAACTTGTATTTTTTTTAATCATATATACCATCCAAATGTTACTAATTATCATTTTACTCAATTGTATGGTAGAATGGACAAGGAAGTTTTGCTAGATATATAAAACTTCAACAAGAGATTGTAGAAGAAAAAGAAGTTGATCAGCCTTACCTTGATGGCTGGCTCAAAAATCCATTGAAGAACCAAAAACTCACATCTAACTCCAACCAAGTTTATCTGGATGGATGGTTGAAAGATACCAGATCCGAGGGAGCAAAATCCACGCCTGAATCCAACCAAGTTTACCTTGATGGATGGTTGAAAGATACTCAAGCTGAGAAAGAAAAATCTAACGCTAACTCCAACCAAGTTTATCTTGATGGATGGTTGAAAGATATCAGAGCTGAGAAAGTAAAGTCTGCACCTACATCCAACCAAGTTTACCTCGATGGATGGTTAAGAGATACCAGAGCAGAGAAAGAAAAATCCACCTCAGACTCCAACCAAGTTTACCTTGATGGATGGTTGAAAGATACCCGAGAAGAGAAAGCAAAATCCACAACTGACTCCAACCAAGTTTACCTTGATGGATGGTTGAAAGATACTCGAGTTGAGAAAGAAAAATCTACAGCTGACTCCAACCAAGTTTTTCTTGATGGATGGTTGAAAGATATCAGAGCTGAGACAGAAAAGTCTGCCCATAACTCTAACCAAGCTTACCTTGATGGATGGTTGAAAAATACCCGAGCAGAGAAAGAAAAATCTACCTCAGACTCCAAACAAGTTTATGTTGATGGATGGTTAAAAGATACCCGAGCAGAAAAACCAAAATCCTTATCTGACTCCAACCAAGTTTACCTTGACGGATGGTTGAAAGATACCCGATCTAAGAAAGAAAAATCAACTGATGACTCCAACCAAGTTTTTCTAGATGGTTGGTTGAAAGATATCAGAGCTGAGAAAGAAAAGTCCCCCCATAACTCGAACCAAGTTTACCTTGATGGTTGGTTGAAAGATACCCGAGCAGAGAAAGAAAAATCCACCTCTGACTCCAACCAAGTTTACCTCGATGGATGGTTGAAAGATACCCGAGCAGAGAAAGAAAAATTCACCTCTAATTCCAACCAAGTTTACCTTGATGGATGGTTGAAAGATACCCGATCAGAGAAACCAAAATCTACATCTGACTCTAATCAAGTTTACCTTGATGGATGGTTGAAAGATACCCGAGCAGAAAAATCTACCGCTGACTCCAACCAAGTTTATCTTGATGGATGGCTGAAAGATATCAGGGCTGAGAAAGCAAAGTCCGCCCATAACTCTAACCAAGTTTACCTTGATGGATGGTTGAAAGATACCCGATCAGAGAAAGAAAAATCCACCTCTGACTCCAACCAAGTTTACCTTGATGGATGGTTGAAGGATATTCGTTCTGAGAAAGAAAAATCTACACCAGACTCCAAACTAGTTTATCTTGATGGATGGTTAAAAGATACCCGAAAGTAAATTATATCTTTGTTTGTCAGTGCCTATGTCATTCCTGTGATTTTCAATGTTGCCCTATGTTTTAAATTTTGATGTACTGTAAGATGTTATTTCTATGTACTAAGTAAGGTATCGTTGTGTACTAATATTTTTGTGTTTCTATGAGCTAGTGTTTGTGTTTTAAAAGAAGCATATTGAATATTAGTGTCTCTTTAGTATTTAAAACTTTAGTAGTCCTTTGTATAACTTCTACGGAAGATGAAGTTACATTTTTAATAACTCAGTGTGTTTATGCTTAAAGTAAAGGGTTATATGTTTTTGGTCATTATAAACACTCAAAGTTTATTTCTAATCCCGGTTAAAAATAATATATTTTAGTTCCTACAAAAGATTTATGCATACAGTTTTAGTCCCGACTATTTTCTAAAATTTTGAAAATTGTTTAATTATCCTTTATCTTTTAAATTTTTTAATAATGTTTTTCATATATGTTTAGAATATTGTACAATGTTTATTTATCAAATTTTAGAATTTTTTAAAATGAGAAAAATTAGATATGAATTTTTTAAAATGTTAATAACCAATTTGCCCCTTCCATTTAGGAGTGATTTCAAAAGAAACCCCATGATTTTTTTAGATTCCCACCTTATCACTTAAAGATTCCACTGTTTAGGTCTTTCATTAAACCAGCTCATCCAATCAACATACATGACATTGGCCCGTTGTCATTTTGTATAAATTAAAACATAATATATAAATGACATATGTGATTTATTTACTTTAATTAGAACATTTTTACATTAAAATCATTGTTTACTCTAATTTGAGATTGTCGTGTTCTTCTCCTTCCTTGAAACTCAAATCATCCACCGCTTTCCTTCTTCAAATATCTATCTCTTCTTGCTTCTTTCTATGTGCAATGGCTGGAAGTTCAAAAAATAACATGTTATCTAATGCTAGAATATCTTCCAAATTTTGACAATGAAGGTGTTCATTTCTAAATCTGCTCCAAATCCAAGGAGAGAATATTAGAAGTGCAAATTATGGGGAAAGGATGAAGGTTGACACAAATTTTATTGAGATGATGAATACTTTGGCTCAATTGATAGGAAATGAATTATAGAAGACGATGAATGATGCAATAGATGTGATGTGATGTGATGATTGAGTATTTAAGAAATTTTGGGCGAGATTTTGGGAAGGAATATGGAAGAAAATTTGGGTCAAATTTTAGTTCCAAGGAGATGGAGGATTTGAAGAACAAGTTGGAGAACACAAGGAAGAAATTTGTTTTTCTAGTTGTAGTACTTATATGTTCCTGGGTTTAATTTGTCATAGATTTAGCATGAATGGTTTATTGTTTTGGAATTGTTGTAGTACTTATGTGAGCAAAATGTTTGATTTGAAATGAATGAGAAAAATAAGAATTGTTGTCAAAGTTTTAGCATGAATATTGTATTGTAATGTTGATGTATATCTTAGTTAGATGAACACGAATTGTTGTCAAAGTTTTAGCATGAATGTTGTATTATAATGTTATATGTGAACAAGAATTGTTGTCAATATATCTTAGTTATATGAAAATGCATATTGAATTATGGTTTAGTTGAATTGATGTGAATTAAACTTCCCATATTATCGAATTATGGTTGATGTAAATCTAAATTAAATTGATATAATTTATGGTTAAATTAGTTTGAATCAAAACAAGATAACACATAATGACATTACAAGTAGCATAAAACATAGTCTCCAAAATGACATTACAAGTAGCATAATACATAGTCTCCAAAAGGACATTACAAGTAGCATTAAATTCCAAAAGGACAGTGCATAAAACATAGTATTTCAAAATGACATTAAACTTCCAAAATACATTACAAAGTTACTACCTTGATGGAAGATGACACTGAATGCGACCTTTTCTACAATTACAAAAATACTCAAGCCTTAAACTAATTTTAATGGTAATGTAACACATATGCTTATGTTTGGGACCACAACAAACTTATAGTAAAAAAATATTAAACTACGTATACCTTTTTCCTATCGTACATTGTTGTCATGACGAGCTATCCAAGGTCCGGGCTTTTCCAATTTCAATGCGATGCTCAAGGTTTCTAGTTTCAATGTAATGCAATTCTCATAAATGAAAACAATTGAGAAGAAGACGACAACATCCGATTTGGGTTTGTAAGGTTAAACAATGATTTTAATGTAAAAATTTCAATTAAAATAAATAAATCACATATGGAATTTAAATTATTATTTAATTTAAATAAAATGAGAACGTGTCAATGCCACTTATGCTTTTTTAAATTTCACAAGATAATGATAAAAGTTATGAAAATCTAAAGGGACCAACCTCAACTTTTCCAAACAATGTGGGACTTCTAACTCACACATGTATCTCAACAGAATGATGGAATTTTTTTTCCAATTAAAGTATACATTTACTCTTCTCCATAATCTTATAATTATGATGCTCAAAAGGTCTTTAGTCAAATCTCTTGTCTTCAAATATAACTAGAAAACTTCGGCCATGTCCAAGAAATGTACTTTGACATGGAAGATTCCCTTGGAATTAATTCCATTAAGAGATAATCAGGATATCATGGGATGGATTCCTTTTAAAGTGTCACTACAATGTCTATTATATAATGGGGATGTGGCAACGACTGTGAATTTGTTTCTTCATTGTAGGCTTACATTTGTGATTTGGTGAGCAATATTGGCTTATTTTGGATTGAGTAAAAAGAGTGGAAGATAGATAATTTTGATTTAGTATGCACTGATATGGACAATTAGGAAGGCTTGAATAAATGCCCAAATGGTTGGGTTATTGCTCACATAATGAAGTAGCTTCAAATGAACTAAAACACAAGATTTTATGAAAATGCGCCTAAGGTCTATGTAAATGTCAACGAGATTCTTGTAAGGTTTTTGGACTTGAGCAGTGAAGTTTCAAAGCTTCCAAAATAATTAAGCGTTTATAGGAATACTTCTTAACTTTCAGAGTGTAAATCCAATTTTCATGTTAAACTCGTAAAGCTGAAAACCAAGACATAACACAAAGCTACAAGAGTTTTTCATAATAGGAAGAACTTAGTATATAACAACTAAAGTAACTCATTTGTTTCTAAACTATAATTTCTTTACTTTTGTAGAATATTGAGATGCATATTCAAGATTACATTTCAAACTTACAATACTATCTATGCATGATTAGTTTTGCACTCATTTTTTGTGAGATTTCGCTTTAGCCTTGTAGTGTATAACTTACTTGTTTGTTTTATTGACAGGTTGTACGCAAACAAATTTAGTGACAGAAAATAGAAATTTTAAACACATTATCCAAGTTTACATAAACCAATTATATAATATTTTTCTTCAAATGGAGTGATATACATTTTCATTTTCATTGTGTTTGTCCTTTCTCTAATTCAAACTCAAGAAGAGAAGAAAGAAAAAGTGGAAAAGGTCGCAGTAAAAAAGAAGATGAGAAAAGAAGACGCTACAATAAGAAAAAGAGAAAAAGAGAAAATAAAATGAAAGAAGAAAGAAGAAGGGATTTACGGTAAGATATAAAGAAACAAATAATAAACACGTCTTTTTTAATGTAACACCCCGATATCCGCTACACGCATCAACCGTGTCGGCCAACCGAGCATGTCACCAGCTTAATCAATACTCCCCCTAGATCCGCTTACAGGCTGCCCAGGAAATATTGTTTTTGCCACCCTCAGGAATCGAACCACGTACCTAGGGGTTAGGTACGTATTCATAGCAATTTCTGGTATCACTTGAGCTAGTAGCTCAATTGGTAGCAGGAATTGCTATGAATACGTACCTAACCCCTAGGTACGTGGTTTGATTCCTGCGGGAGGCAAACACAATATTTCTTGGGCAGCCGGTAAGCGGACCTAGGGGGAGTATTAATTAAGCTGGTGACATGCTCGGTTGGCCGACACGGTTGATGCGTGTAGCGGATATCGGGGTGTTACACAGAAGCCAAAGGTATCATATCTAGCAGCGACGAAGAGGATATACTAAGACATCTTAAAGAAACTCTCGACTATGACATTTTGTTTCTTGCAAATGATAAAGGAAAGTGATGTAAGTTAGTGGGTTGCACCTACTCAAGTTGGTGTAGTGATGTTGAGGATAGAAAATTTACAGGTGGTTATGTGTTTATGCTAGGTGGTGCACCAGTTGCTTGGAGTTCGAGAAAAGAACAAATAGTAGCATTGTCTTCGTGTGAAGCAAAGTACATAGTTGCTTCTCTTTGAGAATGTCAAGAAACATGGATGGTGAATTTGGTCGAAGAAATAATAGGGAAGAATCATGGAGAAATTACCATGAAGATTGATAACATGTCAGCTATCAATCTGCTGAAGAATCTGATAGCACATGGCAGAAGCAAACACATCAAAATGAGGTTCCATTATCTTTGAGAGCATGTAGCAAAAGGGAAGATGAACTTGGAACACTGCAGAATTGAGAATCAGATTGCAGACATCATGACGAAAGGAGTGCATGTCGAAGAGTTCAAGAAATTACGATATATGATAAATATAGACAACTTAGACACAATGAATTAGGTGGTGTGTTGAGAATGTAATTCCTTGTGCCGAAGCAGGTTGCTCAACTGAAACAAGGTTGTGTAAAAAATAGTATATTGTGTCTGTGTCGAATTTGTGTGTGTCGAATTGTCGAAGGAGTTGCCTCAATGGAATTTTGACTTAGGCCTAGTTTTGTAGTTAGCAAAATTATGTATTTTGGGCTTTTGTATTTTGGACTCTGCTTGGGGAGCAAGGAAGTTCAACTATAAATAGGGAGTAACCTCTATTATTGTATGTGTGAATAATATTGAAGTTGGCAGAATTAAGAGCACATAGTTTACTCAGCAGAATTCACAAACTCTTCTTCTTTTTGTTCAAACCATAGCTCTCTTTCTTCTCCAATTCATCTTTTATTTTCTTCTCCAATACAGTAGAATCATCTTACAATCAAGGTTAGTTGATTCACTCGAGTGAAGAGTGAAGAATAAGAGGGAATTTGATTGGTGAGATTGAATCTTGTTCATCAAGATTGACTCAAAATTCTCCGTAAATTTGATATAATTCCTGACAGAAATTTATAAAATCATCATTTATATTACTTTAATTAAGAAAATTCATCCTTTTTTAAATTAAAATTGTGTTTTAATTAGATACATGGTTGTGATTGGTTGACAGTGAAAAAATAGTTTACAATGTCAGTGCATATCCCTTTTTCTCATAAAAAAAAATGCAATGTTTGCTTAAGTAGTTCGACGCCTTTTATTTATCTATAAAATTACCTCACGTGTATGATATATTCACTAGATAACAAAGACTTTGAAACAAAACTGTAAAATCTTTTTACGTTCATTTTTAACCTCAAGTGTTTCTAGTCAACTTATTGTATATCATATCATACTAAATTATAATTTTACAAGTTCTCTTACAAAATTTTCCCTCCAAAACTAATTTACTTATTAACTAATTTATTAATTACCTCCAAAAAAAATTTACCTATTAATTAATTATTAATTATAATAATATTAAATTGAAATTAACAATAAAAATCCTATTAAATTAATAATATATTATTTATTAACCTACCAACTCCACTAACCCATTACTCATATGGGCTAAAACACTATAATAATAATTAAAACAGGTTCTATTTAGCTTTATGATAATTAATAACATAAAAGTACTTCTACTAAATAAATTAAATTATTAAAATAATATTAACAAAATTTATATCTCATACTTCCACTAAATAAATATTAATTAAATTAACCATCGAAATTTCATTACGCTAACCAACCTTCCCAAATCTAAATAATTATGTTTGGCTAAAAAAACTTAAATAATAATTAAAACATGCTGTATTTAGCTTTATAATAATTATCAACCTATAAAATATCATTACAACATTAACCTTACCTTCTAAATGACTTAAATCAACAAAATGTGAATCCTTACACCAATATTTATAATAAATAATAACTAAATCAAATAAATAGCCTCACAATTCTATTAATTATTTTAATTGATTAAATAAATAACTCTAATTCAACTAACTAATATTAATTAAAAATTAAAAAAAATGGTCATATAATAAACCCACTTCACCCATACTCACATTCCTACTATCTTCAACCCACTCACCCACACAGCCACACTCACCTTTCTATTACCCCAACCCACTCACCATTTACTTCCTCTATTTTTCCATTAACCAACCTCCACAATTTTAACTATAAAATCTCACCATTCTCACATAATTTTTACAACTTTTTTTAACTATAAAATCTCACCATTCTCACATAACTTTTACAACTTTTATGATAAGAGAATTTCTTTACCCACCTTCCTATAGAGGTCACCCCCATCGAAAACTCCATTTTACCCCGCTTCGAAAATGCATTTCCGAAATATTTTTTTTTCTAAATTTTTTCAGATTTCGGAAGTGCATTTCCGAAAAAATCCCAAAAATTAAGATTTTGACTAATTCGGAGATGCATCTCCGAAACAACAAAAAAAAAATCTAAAAAAATCCCAAAAATTAACTTTAGGATATTAATTAACTCACATATCATAAATTTGATATAATTTATGAGTAATGAATAATGATAATTATATATTTTGATATAATTTATGAGTTATAAATAATAGTTATTATATATTTCTATCCTGATTCATATTTTAAAATTTAAAATAATTTTAATTTAAAAAATTAAAATAATTTCACTTACAAAATAAGTTATAATTTTTTATTTATATAATTATAATAATTGTTATATATTTATAAAAAAATTTAAAAATTGAGTGTTTTAATTTATATATTTATATAATAATTATAATAATTATTATATATTTATAAAAATTATTATATATTTATATATTTATATAATAATTATAAAAATTAAAAAAATGAGTGTTTTAATTTATAATAATTATTATATATTTATATATTTATATAATAGTTATTATATATTTATATATTATATATTTATATATTTCACTTACAAAATTAATAATTATGATTATATATTTATATATCCTTATTCTGATTCATAATTAAAAATGAGTTATAATTTTTTATTTAATTTAAAAAAACTAAAAAAAGATTTTGTCTTAATTTTATTTAATGAATAAATTTTATATTTAATTTTATATAATTCAAAATTTACTTATGAAATTAAGATATTTTTGATTTATATAAGATAGTAAAATAATTTTTAACTTTAAAATTGTTTAATTTTGATTCACCTTGATTTTATTGATTCATCTTCATTTTATTGATTCACTTTCATTTTATACCTATTAATTGTATTGATTCATCTTGATTTTAATTTTTTTTAATAATTATTGAATTCTTTAGGAAGTGTATATCCAAAACATTCCAATTTGGTCTTTGAATATATATGCATCTCCGAAAACACCCTCTCTCCCAAAAAGGGGTGTTTTCGGAAATGCATCTCCAATAACTCAAAAAAGGGGTGTTTTCGGAAATGCATCTCCGAAAACACCTTTTTTTTCGTGTTTTCGAAAGTGCATTTCCGAAAACACCTTTTTTTTTCAATAAAAATACGTTTTTGAAAATGTATTTCCGAAACAAGGGGTATTTTGATAAATTCGCCAGAGGTAACTAAGAAGGTTATGAGGTGGATAAAGAAATTCTCTTATGATAATATGTTAATTTTTTTTTTTGGAGTGTTCTTCTTTCTTCCTCTTCATTTGATCTACTTTAAATTATTTAGTTGTTGCAATTTTGTTATGTTAATTTTTCTTACATTGTTTTTGCAATTGCAGTATATATAAAATACAAGATATCTAAAACTATTCATAGATGATGGTTCTTCTTTCTTCCTCCTCATTTTATTTATTTTAAATAATTTATTTTGTTATAAAATATTCATAGATGACTTTGATAGTTCTTCTTAAATTGTAACATTTTATTTAAAAGAGATTTTGCTTTTTTTTTATTGTTTGCTCATTTTTTAATAATTAATTGTGACAAAAGTTGTTGTGAGAGAGGATGAATGAAAATAAATACGTTTTTTTGTTTTTAATATGTTTTTTAATAATTAATAATATTAAATTAATTCTTATAAAAAATATTTTTTACCAATAAAATATAATATGTGCTATACAACTCTATTTTACTTAAAAGAGAAATCCCCAATTAATCACTTATCATTATTTTTTTATTAATTAATTCATTAATTAATTAGTTCACTTATTAATTATTATTATTATTACTATTTTTTATTCACTAATAATTACTTAAACAAAAATAGCTAAACAATTTTCTTCTTTTTATAATTACTTCTTATCCTCTTAGTATAATCAACTATCGTCAATAAATCACAATTATTCATAAAAAATTATGCATAATTTGTCTAATTGCACATCCTCATTTTTTAAATATAATAATTTGAAGATTCATAAAAATTTAACTCTAGGATTAAATGCAAATACTCAAATAAATTGTGATAATTTTGTCATTGTGATACACAGTTTTTTTTTCTTCTACCATATATGAAATTTGTATTTTTTTCATTTTAACTTTACAACTTTATTTATTTTCTATTTCAATTATTAATTTGATGCCTGAAATATGGTCTATTTTTTTATTTTTTTAGTTATTAATTTATTAAATTTTATTTTAAATAGTTAAACAATACAATAAATTATATAACACCAAAAAAATAAATTTATATTATAAATTAGAGATACAACCAATATAAAAATTACATATACTAATATTTTTTAAATTATAATAATTATCATTAATATGTATATAGAATTAAACGTGCATCGCACGGGTGTACGTCTAGTTGAACTCTAAGAATAATATGCAAAGTTAGTTATTCACTTCTAACTAATTTTAATTCAAGTAACTACTTGGTTTTATTGATCATGGCAAAACTTATAGGGTGTGTTTCATTTGCTAAAAAAATAAGTATTGAACAAGACAATTTTTTCTTTATTATGTTGATGTAGAAATTAATCATGGTATATGATAAAATATATTGCAAGAAATTAGACAAAAGTCTCTCACTAAAATATTAGACAATTTTTTGTCTCAAAAACAAATTATTAAAAAAAACATCGAAATATCTTTTTTTTTACTCTCATTCTTATTATTTAATACTTTAATTCATAAATACAATATTAATATTTTATATATTATCAAAAAATATTATAATAAAAATTATATTATTTTTATTCTATTCATCGACATATCAAACAAAGTAGAGAAAAAAAGTTTATTTATCATTTTTTTAGCTCTTCTCATTATTTAATATTTTGATTTGTAAATATTAATATTTTATATATCAATAAAAATGTTATAGTAAAAATTATATTATTTTATTTGTTGGATAAATATATTAAATAAAATAGAATAGAAATATTTTCTTATTATTTAATATTTTGATTCATAGCCTTAGGGTTAGGGACCACTACGGTGTGTTTTTAGGGTTGCCTACTAACTAGAGTTTTGGGGATGGGGCGTGGTCGGCCAAAGAAGAAGGTGGCGATGACTCCTCCGACGAGTGTTAGGGTTTTCTCGTCAACACCAAACTCCAATAGGGACACAAGTAACACAAGTGATGGATCGGAGAAAGGACCTACAAGACCTATACTGGAAAGAATAGTGGAAAAAATAGACAAAGAGAACAAAGAGGATGTTGAGTCTCCAAAACCTTGGGTGGATATCATCAAGGGGAACAAACTGGCTGTGAATGGAAGTGTAATAGAATACAATGCACCTATGCTAGTAAATGGAGAGATTGAAGTGCACATTGAGGAACAGGATGTAGCATCTGAGAAAAAGTTCTGGAAAAATGCTCTGATCATGTATGCAATTGGAGAGGAGTTGTCAATGAATGCAGTAAAGAAATTCATGAAGACTACTTGGAATTTTGTGTCCCTGCCGGATCTTTACTATAATGAAGAAGGATATTTCATTATCAAGTTAAAGAGTAGTGAGGATAAGACTGAAGTGCTTATGAGAGGACCATACACAATATACAAGAAGCCAATCCTGTTACATGAGTGGAATCCCAAATTCACCTTGCAAGATGACATTCTCAGGGTTCTACCAATCTGGGTGATGTTTTCCCAACTGCCTTTAGTATATTGGGGTGAAAAAAGCATAGGGAAGATTGCAAGTGCTATTGGAAAACCCCCAAATGACAAATGAATGTACAGCCAAGAAGCTCAGGGTATCTTATGCTAGGGTACTCATTAAGGTTGATGTTACCAAGGAATTAAAGAATCAGATCACTATAAGGGGCCCTACAGGAGAGAAAATGACTCAACAAGTTGAATATGAATGGAAGCCACCATTTTGTACTCAGTGCAACAAAGTTGGACATATTTGCAAGCGAAAAGGTGAGAAACAAAAGAAGATATATGTTAAGAAACAAGCAGCACCTAGCAATGAAGTGATCAGTGTGACTAATCAGGAAAACAAACAGAGTAATACTGCAGATAAGGAGGGTCCATGGATCACAGTTATAACTGCAAGTAGAAATAGGGGGAAAGAACCAATTGAAACAACAAGGTGGGTTGTACAAATGGTTTTGATATCATGACCCAAGGAGAGTGTTCCACAACTTTCCCTGTTCCATGATGCTTAGCTGGAATGTGAGAGGGATGAATAACCATGCTAGATGCATGGAGGTTAGAGCCCACCTCGAGAATAACAAGGTTAGTTGTGTTGCTCTTATTGAAACTCAAGTCAAAATAAAGAATAGGGAATGTAGTAGAAAATATCTTAGCCTAAACTTGAGATTTTTGGATAAATATGATCAACATACCAATGGTAGGATTTAGCTTGGTTGGGATCATAAAGTGTGGAATATTAAATTACTTGGGGTTTCTGATCAGTTTATTCATAGTGAGGTGTCCAATGCTAAGGGGGAATTCTCTCATTTCTTGACCACCATTTATGTTCAAAATCAATTGGCCAATAGAAGAAAACTGTGAACTGATTTACAGGGAATTGGGAATAAAATTAATCAACCCTGGATCATCATTGGGGATTTTAATAATGTGATGAAGAGTAAAGATAGAATAGGAGGTAATGAAGTCCATGATTTTGAATATAGAGATCTGGAAAATATGATGGAGATTACATGATTGTTTGAGCATGAAACAAAAGGATCACATTTCACTTGGTCAAACAAACACTCTACTGGATTGATCTATTCCTGAATAGACAGATCTCTCTGTAATTGTGCCTGGTTTACTAGGTTCCCTGAGTGTATCATTGAGGTGCTTAATCCACACATCTCTGACCACTCTCCTTTGATGGTTAGTCTGGAGAATCATAAAGCAGTGGCATACCAGAGGAGAAGATTCCAGTTTCTGAACTCTGTGATTGAAAAAGATAATTATATGGAGAATTTGAGGAATAGGTGGCATCAAGATATAAAGGACGGGCCAATGTTTAAACTATGGGGGAAGCTGCTTAGACTGCAATCTATGATGCAAAAGCTCAATAAACAGATAACAGAAGGGGTGAAAAGATTAAAAGAGTATAGGGACAAATTGGATCAGGCTCAGAATTTACAAAAAACTGACATGATGAATGCTAAATTCAGTAGAGATGTCGAGATGTGGACTGAGGAAGTATTAAAGCAGGCAGAGTTGGAAGAAAAGATTTTAAAGCAAAAGTCTAAAATTGATTGGATTCAGTTAGGTGATGGTAACAATGCTTATTTTTTTGCTAACCTCGAAGCAAAAAATAAGCAAGCTACAATCCTTAGTCTGAAGAATCAATAGGGAGAAAGAGTTACTGATTTTAAAGATCTGGAAAAGGAAATCATGGGATTCTATGAGCAGCTGATTGGTACTGAGAAGCAGAACAGAAGACATGTGGATATAACCATTTTAAGGAAAGGCCCCCAATTGAATAGAACCCAACAGGACTCTTTGACCCAACATGTGACTGAGAAAGAAGTTTGGGATGCACTTAAAGGAATGGGAGACAATAAAGCACCTGGAACTGATGGATTCAATGCAAAAATTTTCAAAACAGTATGAAGTGTAGTGAAGGGAGATGTCATTTATGCAATCCAGGATTTCTTTATAAACAAGAGACTATACAAAGCAGCAAATTGTGCTTTGGTGACATTGATTCCTAAAAGTAAAGATGCTTCTGCTATGAGGGAGATGAGACCTATAGCTTGTTGTTCCACAATCTATAAGATCATCTCAAGGATCTTGACTGCAAGGTTGAGTAAAGTGATACACACTACAGTTCATGATAGTCAAACTGCATTTATGGCTGGGAGAAACATTCATGATAACATTATCCTGACACATGAATTGATAAGAGGGTATAATAGGAAGCACATCTCCCCTAGATGTACTATCCAAATTGATTTACAAAAGGCTTATGACACTGTGAACTGGGATGCACTGGAAACAAGTATGAGAGAGATGAGTTTCCTAGATCAGTTTGTAAATTGAATCATGATAGCTTTGAGAACAGTATCCTACAGGTACCTAATCAATGGACAGGTGAGTGGAATTCTTAAAGCTAAAAGGGGCTTGAGACAGGGGGGTCCTGTGTCCCCTTTGTTGTTTGTCATAGTCATGGAATATCTCCACAGATGTATGGTTGAGCTTGAGTATAATAAGGAATTCAAATATCATCCTAGGTGTGCCAAGTTGAACATTACAAATATTTGTTTTGTTGATGACTTGATGTTGTTTTCTAGGGGAGATGTGAACTCAGTCCAGGTTATGATGCAAGCTTTCAATAGATTTTATGAAGAAACAGGCCTTATAGCTAATCCAGAAAAATTCAAGGTATTCTTTGGTGGCACATGTTTGGAGGATCAGCAGGCTATTAGAGAAACAACTGGTTTTGTGGAAGGGAAACTGCCCATAAGATATTTAGGGGTGCCTTTAGCTAGTAGGAAGTTGTCAGTCATACAGTGTCAACCTCTAATTGATAAAATTATGGTGAGAATTCAACACTAGTCAGTCAAACTTCTCAGCTATGCTGGGAGACAGCAGTTGGTTCAGAGTGTTCTAATGGCAATTTCAGGATATTGGGTGAATGTATTCCCTATACCAAAGAAGATCATAAAAAGAATTAGGACTCTATGCAAGAATTTATTATGGTCTGCAAAAGTTGGTGGTAGGAAAGCTTTGGTGGCTTGGGATAATGTCCGTGAACCAAAAAATACAGGAGGGTTGAATTTCAAAAAGTTATACATTTGGAACAAGGCCCTAATTCGGAAACTTTTATGGAATATTCATAGCAAAGCTGAAAAGCTCTGGATTAGATGGTTGGACAGTTATTTTATGAAAGGAACCCATGTCCTTCAATGGCAAGTAACACACACGAGTTCTTGGATGCTGAATAGTGTGTGTTGAAATGCAGAGTATACACTCAGAATAACATAGCTTGGGAAAGAGCCAATCAAATGGGGAAATTCAACACATCAAGCATGTACAAAGCAATTTGTGGAGACAGTGTAGAGGTGCCATGGAAATGCTTATTCTTCCAGAACCGAGCCAGCCCCCGTACTAATTTCATTCTCTGGCTGACTTTACTTGGCAGATTATCTACTAAGGATAGACTAGTGCGATTTGGACTGATCCAGGATACTAATTGTTGTTTCTGTCAACAGAGGGAAACATTGCAACACCTTTTCTTTGTGTGCGAATTTTCTAGCAAAATTTGGGAGGATGTGTTGCAATGGAATGGATACAAGAGGACTGCCACTACCTGGGACAAGGAGAAATTATGTCTGATCAAAGAGACAGCCATGAAAGGCTGGCGTAGAGAGATTTTGAGGATAATTATAGCTGAGACTATATATCATATTTGGTATGAGAGAAATGAGGTGGTGTTTAAGCACACAAGACCGAGTATGAACATCCCCCGCAGGATTAAGGATAGAGTAATGAATAGAAGCCTCTTGTATAGGAAGCTAATCCCACATGTTAGTATTAGTAATGATAGCTTGATATAAGTGTTTTTTGATGTGGTTGTTTTTTTAGAGGCATGGATCTAGGATCGGCTTGTATTACTTGTTTTTGGAATTAATAAAAGTTTATTTTTCTCAAAAAAATATTTTAATTCATAAATATTAATATTTTATATTTTATTCAGTGCATTAATCATGTGTTAGTAAATAAACAAATTGTCTTTTTTTTAAATTTATTTCTGTTCTGTCCAATACTTTTTAATTTGCAAACCGAACACACTCCTAATCAATTGTCGCTACATTATGGAAGAGAAATACATAGGATGAAATTCTTCTACCCTTGGAAACTTTTTTAAATACCTTGGAGAGAATGATATATGCCTCTTTAACATTTGGGCATACCAAATTTCGATCTATCCTAGACTCTAGAATCAAAATGGATTTGATGTAATAATGATATGAGCATTATTCACTACACCTGGTACACTACTCTCAAACCATATGAAAATTTGAAATTATGCTTTCATACCTTTTGAAAATTAAAATTTGTCGCATTTAAAATACAACAATAAATTTCATGGAATGTGTATTATACATGTATGTATAGGGTAAACTTGAATTCCAAATCTTCGGATACAACGGACATTATTGAAATACAACAATAATACAATGGACATTATTGATGAACATTTCAATAAGACAAATGCTATTTTGACACGAGCAATTCTTGCATGGACACGAACCTAAATCTATATATTTAGGCACAACCAATAAGAAGGGAGAGAATTTAAATTTATTTAAAATTTAATTTCGTTTTTAATTGCCAACATGGAGGGTGGTTGTGATAATGGAGGAGAGAGATAATTTTAATTTTATTATTTAATTAATAAAAAAATGTGATTGGTTGTGTGTAAATCCAGGTGGTATAGCTGTGTCCATCTAAGTATTTTCCTTTTGACACTTATTCGTACAGTTATATAATAATTTATACAGAAAATATATACCCGTCACTTTTTTTTAAGACAAATGCTATTTTAATTTTTTAACGCTTATTTGTACACGTACACCATAATTTATACAGAAATATATACTCATCACTTTTTTAATTTTTTTTCACTTTGGTATGTGTGTAACACTAAAACAAGGGTATATTTATACGGTGTAAAGTGCAAGGTGTAAAAAAAATGTGTAAGAATAGCACAGTTCTAATAATTATTCCAATTTTTAATTATTGATCGCACTATAAGTCTCTTTATAAAGTATCTGGGTTTGCTTAAATCTTTTTGTAGTATGTATTAGGGGTGCTCAAATTAATCGGTTATATAAATTATTCATATCCATATTCAAATTTGATTAATTTTAGTATGGTTTTTAACCAAATCCACATTTTAGACACTATATAAATATGGTTTTAACCAAATCCATATTTTGGACATCTATATCCAAAATAAAAACTAAATTAAAATATTTTCTGAAAATCCAATTTTTTTTCAAAAATACAAAAAAATTGATTTTATTTCTAAAAACATAAAAAAATGATTTTTTTTTTTTTAAATACGAAAAAAAATCGAGTTTTTTCAAAAATATGAAGAAAAAAAATTTAAGTACGGAAAATTGATTTTTTTAGGAAAATTGATTAATGAAAAAAAATCGAGTTTTTTCGAAAATAGTAAAAATCGCTTTTAATCGATGTTTTTTTTGGAAATATAAAAAGTCAATTTTTTCGGAAATAAACCTTCCCAAATGGTCCCTAAAGCACCACCCTCTATTTGTTGTACCACAATTATTATTGAAACCTGCGTTAACATTACATTTCAGTTGATTAACTGTAGGAGGAATCCAACTTGTTGTTAAATTATTAACCGCTACCGAATTATGATCATCTCTAGCTAAAAACCAATCATATCAATTGTGATAAGCTTGTAAACCAATCTTCAAAGCATCATCCCAAGTATCTTGCCAAATCACATTATTCCTACCCCTCCAAAGGGTCTCGAGCAAAACAGCAAAATGACCTGCATCTCTATGATCCCCACGACTATAAACATAAAAAATAAGGGACTTAGCATCATGGAAAGTATGCAACCGAGGGTCTATAATAGATGACAAACTTGTTGCCCGCCAACTCTGAATGATGGAAACGCATCCGGAAAAAATATGTCATTCATCTTCATCCTCTAAATCACACCAAGGACATACAGACGAGCATTGAACATGACGTTGTTGTAGCTTTGCACGCGTCGGTAGGCAACCCCTAAAAATCCTTCATAACATGTGTTTAGCTCTAGATGGTGCAGAAATACTCCAAATACTCTTCCACCTACCCTCGATGTTATAATATCAATTGTTGCTTTGTATACCATTCCAAATTTTATAACCCGATTTCACACTATACTCACCATTTTGCTCCTCTTGCCAAATCAACATATCCTCCCTCACATCCTCTATTAGAGGAACTCTAAGAATAACTGCCACCCCTTCAGTGTCAAAAATTTGGTTAGTCTTACCCACATTCCATTGCTTTATGTTGGGTAACAAAAGATCTTTAACCAAGAGTTCATAAGTGCTTTGATTTTGCGGGCCATTAAGATAACAACTTCCTCTTTCTCGGAGCCACGGGTCATACATAACCTTAATGTTACTACCATCTCCAATAGTCCACCTAATACCATGCTTAAGAGCAACCTTTGCCTTCCACAAACTACGCCAAACAAAACTCGAGTTATTACCAATCAAAAAATCAAGATAGGAAGTACGAGGGAAGTACCTTGCTTTGAAGATTCTAGCTACTAGAGAGTTTGGTTTCGACAAAATGTTTCAACCTTGTTTAGCTACCATAGCCATATTAAAGGATTTAAAATCTCTAAATCCCAAACCTCCTTCACTTTTCGAAATAGTCATATGATCCCAAGCCAACCACCTTATGCCTTTGTTGTTACCACTACCACCCCACCAGAAAGAGTTAAGCATTTTTTCAATATCATTCACCATCCTATCCGGAATCAAATAAACAATCATGATGTAAGTCGGTATCGACTGAAGAACCGACTTAATCATAACCTCTTTTCCAGCTTTAGATAAAGATCTATCATTCCAAGAATTGACTCTTTTCCAAATCCTATCCTTGATAAAAGAGAACACCACCTTCTTGCTTCTACCTATCATGGAGGGTAACCCCAAGCACGTCCATGTACCCAAGACCCGCCTCACCCCCATCAATTGGGCTAAGTCTTCTTGGGCTGGGCCACTAATATTACGGCTAAAAAACACCTCAGACTTCGACAGGTTGATCTCCTGACCTGTTGTCGCTGCATAAATGTTAAAAATCTCCATAAGGTTTGTTGCCTCCACAAGATTTGCCCTGCAAAACAAAAAACAATCGTCAGCAAAAAGCAAGTGGGACACACTAGGTGCCCCCTGCATATCTGTGCACCATGGATGTCTCCTCATGAAACTACACTTTTTATAAGAGCTGGGAGACCTTCAGATACAAGAATGAAAAGGTACGGTGATAAAGGGTCTCCTTGTCTTAGTCCTCTTCCTAGGATAATAGGTCCAACTCTATCGGAATTAACAAGAACAGAATAGTGCACTGAGGTCACACACATCATAAGCCAATGAATCCAATTCTCATCAAAGCCCTATCGAAGAAGAACACCACATAGAAAACCCCAATCAACTCTATCATAGGCTTTACTTATATCGATCTTTAAGGCTAGATGGGCATTGTTACCGGACGAATTCCTTTTTAAAGCATGAATAATTTCCGTGGCCACCATAGCATTATCAAGAATGGACCTCCCTTCAACAAACGCCGACTGCTCCTCCGAAACACACTTATTAAGAACAAGTTTCAACCGATTTGCTAGCATTTTGGCAATCAACTTGTAAACAACATTACAAAGAGATATGGGTTGGAGGTCCTTCATGTCTTTTGGATTTGCACACTTAGGAATAAGACATATATTAGTTTCATTAAGTTCAGTGGGAAAAAAACCCCTCTCCAACCACACAGAGGCTGCCATGAAAATGTCATCCCACAAAGCTCCCAAAAATGTTGATAAAACGCCGGATTGAACCCGTCGGGACCCGGAGATTTATCCGGGTGCATTTGGAGCAGGGCTTCATAGAGTTCCTCTTTGGTAATATGATCCAACAACTTCCTATTTTCCTATTGCGATATTACCGGTTGGATACAATTCAAGACCGGATCGTACACCCCCTGTTTTGTTTCAAAAAGCTTTTCAAAGTATGATTTTGCTATACTACATAACTGATCCTGCCTTTTAACCTCCACTCCTGCCTCATCAACCAGCGAGTCAATTCTCTTAAACTTATTATGAACTGTAGCGGACCTGTGGAAGAATCTCGAATTCGAATCACCACGTCGAAACCAATGCATCTTGGCCCGTTGCTTCCAGAAAATCTCCTCCATGTTAAGGATTTTATTATACTCCCTCTGTGCTTCGATAAATCTCGTTGTCGCGTTCTCATCATGTGACAAACGAGCAGCTTCCATGGTTGCCATATAGATAAACAAATTATTATGTTGTTGTTTGTACTTCACCTTATTCCAACTTGAAAGTTCCAGCGCACAATTGCTAATACGTTGGAGAACATCCACCTCTGCCTCGACATTCCACCCTTTACTAACCACCTCTTGCAGCTCCTCTTCTTTTAGCCAAGAATTCTCAAACCTGAAGGAGTAGGACTTGTGGCGGTACCTTTGAATTGGTTCACACTGCAGTACGATTGGGCTATGATCAGAGTGTGAAGCCAGTAAATTACTAAGTTTTGTCGCGGGGAAGATGTCCAACCAATCTTGCGTAACAAGCACACGGTCTAACCTTTCTTCGATAACATGTGTTGTACCTCGGCTCTTAATCCATGTAAAAGGATACCTTCCAGCGGAATATCCAAGAGATTGGAATCGGAGACCGCTTCCCAAAAACCGGCGCACAACCAGTTTGGACGAGGGTGGAGACTAACCTTGTCTTGCTGTGAAAGAAGATCATTATTTGATGAATGTTTTAATCATCATATAACTAAACTTTTAATTCACATATAATTTATTTGGTGGTTTTAGCCTTAGATAGCTATACACCATTTTAGATAAACACTACATTTTTTCGTGTTTAGTCAAAAAAAAAAAAAACTTTTGTAATATGGTATTACCTTTTAAAGACTTTGTGCATTACCTTAAATAGAAAATTATATTATGGGGGAGGAAGTACAACTCATAAAATTTTGAATATTTTTCTTTTTTACTTTACAAAAAAATCTTGAAGATTTTTTCTTACTCTTCTTTTCAAAGAAAAAAAAAACTTTAAGCATTAAGACAAAAATACAACGATATTATGATCATATATAAACGCTATTACAACTAATTCAAAATAAAACGCTAGTAGTTCTAAATATTCATAGATTTATTTGCCTGTCACTTTCAATTACAGATATCATCGAAGATTACCTTCTAAAAAACAAAATAAAAAACATGGATTACATTGAACGCAGTCAGAACACAATAATCTCGTTCTGGTATACAATAATAATTATTAACACATTTCCTTATCCTGATGATTATAATAATGAAAAAATAATTTAGTTTAATAAAATTAAATGCAATAATATAGAAAAACAGGAACAGGAACCTTCGGGGTCGTCGTCCATTGTATTATTGTTGTATTTCAATTTTCAACACATTATTTCTTTGACCAACGATGTATAAATAAACATTACACACGAGCACATTTGTATCAAATCTTAAAAGTTAGCAATAATGAATCAAATGAAGTTGTTGTGTGAATTAGAAGCAACGAGAGTAAGGTGCAAAGAGCATCCAAATGATAAACAATTACCAGGTGTTTGTTCCTCTTGTTTAAGAGACAAACTCTCGCAGCTTTATACTAAGAACTCTAATGATTGTTCTCTCTACTATTGTTCTCCTTTGTCACCTTCTTCTCCTCAACCTACTGATGAGGATTCAACAAATCATGGGTCTTTGGGGCATCGTAATAGACGCTTTAACCGGAATGCTTCGCATGCGGCTGGTTCGGTTTCTTGTATGATAAGCTTTAATAATGCTTTGAATTTGAAGAAGAGCAAGTCGCTTGCCGTTGCTACGAGGAGCAGAGTCAGGGAGAGGGATGTTGGTGGGGGGCGGGGAAGGAAGAAAGATGGCTTTTGGTCCAAGGTACTTAAACTGAGAAGAAAGGAGACAGAGGAATCTGTTGTGAAATCCAGGACTTGAAGGTTGATACATGATGTGTTACATATTAAATTTGGATTGTATCAGAAATTTCTTTAGATTTTAATTATATGATTTTATTATTGTCATTATTATTTAATTCCATCAACATAAATGGCAAAATATTGCATTCTTTGAATTCTCCTCCATGCGTAATAGTTTTAAAGAATAAATAATGTGTCGGTATTGTTACAATGTCGAATAGTTACCTATGTCAAACATCATACACCTTTTTATTCAGAGGTGTGTATTGGTATTATAAGATGTAGATCTATGCTTTATTTTATTTTTACAGAAGAATGCGGCAGTCCAAATGTTTTATATCTGGTGATGAAAAATGAGCAAAATAGGCATCCAACGGATAGAATGCAATCTACAAAGATATTATGAGTGGAATTAAATTGAATAACGCTCTCCAACACCAATGAGTTTGTATTTACATTACCAAAACAATACTAATTTTAAGATGTCAGAAATTATATTTGTAACTTCTAAATGAAATAGTTTTACATTGTTATTCAATAGAAATATATCACTTAGTCGTGTCATATCAGTAATTTAAAAATTACAATAACTAGGCAGGATACATGGTCGTGATACTGTCAATGCATCACCCCTTTTCTCAACAATTTATATCATTCAAATTTTACTCCAAATTTATTAGAGATTTTTTTAGTAGCGAGTGCAGATTGAGAGGTTATATAATCAAACTAGGAATCCTAAGCAGGCAAAACATTGGTTAAGCTATTTCCTGGTACAATTTTGAAGTGTTTCTAAATTCTAAGATCAGCTATAGCTTTTGTGACATTGATTTGTAATGTATATGATTATCTCTGTAGTGGCCTATATTTTCATCTTTAGGTGGCAATGGGAGTTTTAGTAGTGTTTTCCTAAGCAGAACATTTATAATTTTCCCATCACTGTACATGATAATATGAACCTGCATTGTCAATCCAATAACATTTTACACTTGTAAGTTCTTGCCAAATGAATATCACCTAGAAGGACTGCAAGTAACGATTTCCATCTTAGTCCTCGTCATTGTAAGTAACTTGGTCTAAAGATGGCCGTTTGAGCCTTTGAAATATATCATCGAGTGACTCTGACGAGGACACTCGAGAGACTGCATTTTCCTGTATTTGTCGTATAGGTAAAAACTTTTTGGCCCCTATGTTGGACTTGAAACTCTGAAAGCCTGTCTTCATTGTGTGCCACGTCGAAGCCAAACCTGAAGACGGTGCTCCAGCTGAACTTTTAGGGTTAGTACTACCTTCATCAAGCGCAGAATAACCAGAGGCTGTATTTTTCTCTTCTGCCTTGAATTTAGATAATGGCCCACCCTGCCCTCTAATTGCCGCATACTTGTTGCTTATGGCTTCTCTGCTCGAGCCATATCTTCTTGTCTCTTCGTCCAAAGTTTTTGTCAGACCTCCGTTCCCTTCTTCAGTAATTAAATCAGTTGTCTTCATTTCAACACCGTTCCTCTGCTGAAGAAGAACAAGGTATAAGACGAGTAAACTATAATACCAAAAGAAAGTAGTAGTTCCAAATGTCATAC
Source organism: Vicia villosa (assembly GCF_029867415.1). Classification (NCBI taxonomy): domain Eukaryota; kingdom Viridiplantae; phylum Streptophyta; class Magnoliopsida; order Fabales; family Fabaceae; genus Vicia; species Vicia villosa. Next base: position 54,536,921 of record NC_081182.1, on the reverse strand, counting down.
ATGGCAGCTAAAAAATCCATTAGATTAAATTGGATAAGATCATATGATACATGACAGAAAACAATGGAGATCATATTGCCTCCACTTTTTGAAAGTATACGTCTACTACATACCCTATAATTGCTGCCTGATTCAATATCAATTCCATTGAAATTCCTTGCGAGCGGAACAACTTGCTCTTCCCCGATTTTGCGCCCTTGTTCAAGCCAAGACCGTTCTACAAATAAAACAGAACTAATCAGGCATATGTATTATAAAGTCAGCATTCAATAACTCACATCAGATTTGTCATTGACCAAATTGAGATAAAGTTTTAACTACGGGAATTTTCATTTGATACCTTTTTGTAAAATAATTACTCCAGATGGATCCAAACCATCCATATCCTCAGCTTCAGTTTTGAAAATATATCTCTTCCAGCTCCCCAGAAAATCAAATACTTTGTCAAAGAAGTCGCTTGCAACCAAAAGGGTGTATGTAACCATAATAAGTGGATAGATTTTGTTAAACCTATCCCCAAATAAAGGGACAGCATTGTCAATGTTCCCCATTCGCTGCAATCATAGATAAATTGTGCACTAGATTAAGAAAATTAGCAAAGGGAGCAAAAATGTTCTGGGGAAAAAGTTCAGATAGTTTATCAGTTGCTAGCTAAGTCAAGCACAAATGAGAAAAGTTATCATGAAACAAAAATAGAAAAGACGTGTAAAACTAAATCGAAGTCAACAAAACCACACAAACTAGTGTAATTTGTAAGGAGAACAAAACTAAAAAAAAAAAAGTTATCTAATGAATGATAAAAATGGATTCATAAGAATACCTTTTCAAATATAGTTTCTTTATGAGGACCGAGGCGAATGAGATTGAGGAAGTTGTATGATATAGGGGGAGCATAACGAGCCACCATCCTGGAAAAAAATAGGATATAATATAATTGGTAGTCATTGCATCATAGGGAATTAAAAAAACAAATATGAGTGGTGGCAATATATCAAATAAAAAATACATACGAGCATATCATAAGCAAGTTAACTGAGCTGGTCTGCCTGGGCGTCAGTGAGTAAAACATCAACATTCCAATTTTGAATAGAGAATAGTATGTGCAGATGCACATGTACATGAGTGGAACAAAAGCAAATGCCTGTATAATAAGTTGAAGGTAAGTAAGTTACTTCATACAATCTTTTACAAAGAACAGAGTGAACAGAAAAATACATCACAGTACACGATTCACATCATTAAAAATAGATTGTTATAATTTACAATATTATTAAAAATAGATTGTTATAATTTACAATACAAGGACACTGAACTCTAAATTGCCATGAATGCATAAATGCTACAAAAGTTAGTTGACCACGACATTGACATGGGACTCAAAATGAAGTTTGTCTTCATTTCAAATAAGCAGCAGTGTAGAATCAAAAGCATTTTATTGAAGCAAAGATACGTGAGATTCCATTAGCAATTTGTTTGCAATATGTACATCCCTGAACCTAAACCTAAAGGACTGAAAGCTTATTTCATTAACAAGAGAGACAAAGACATGCCCATATTAAAAGAAAATCACATGCCAATACACTAACGAAGGTCGTCTAAATCACAAAGAAGTTATAAGAGATAGGGCAGCCGTCATATAGAATGTTATATGATTTCCAAGTCTATGAATCAGATTCCCTGAAATAAAAATGATTAGGAAATAAAAATGATTTGAAAATGACTATACCCATGTTTGTTATAAGATTTAGAAAAGAAAAGAAAAGAAAACTATTCTAAGGTATAAAGATTCCTAGGAATGGAATATCTTCCCATAACTTCCATAATTCCCATGACTTTACTCCCATATGAGGAAGTGGAAATGTATACTGCCATGAAATTTGATGGATTTTATTTATAAAAAAGAGAGGGAATTTTCCTGGGAATATTAAATTATGTTCCCCAACACATTTTTTAGAAAACACCCTGGAATTAAATTCCCATCATTGTATTCCCAAGTAAGTTATTCTTGGAAAAAAAAATTAAATCCATGAAACAAACGCCCTCTAAAAGATAATATCTCACAATATCTTGATATTATGATAGAATATATTACTCTACCTCCTAGAATTAGTATATAATCCTAGAGTATATTATGTTATCTCCTAAGATTAGTTTTCTATATTACTTAGATTTTATTATGATCTCCTTCCTAATTTTCCTATTTATTTAGGATTGGGAGAGGCCTTGTATTGCAACCCCTATAAATAGGGGTTAATGATTTTGTCTTTTGTACCAAGTTATTATCAATAATATACAAAAATTCTTATTATTCTTTCCTCTTTTTATCTAAAATTCACAATTTAAGTTTAAACAATTTCACCATTAAATCTTCACCCAAAACTCTTTTAACAAGAAGGGAAATATTTTACATACATAAACAGCACTCAATGTCCAACATACGAAAAACAAATAATTCTAATAGATTCGGTCTACCTGCAGATTTTAAATCGATCGAGAATCACATTTTAAATACAAACATACATATAGCATATATAAATGTCCACTATACGGAAAAAATCTTTTAACAGAACCGATCTACCTGCACAAGCAGCTCCTGTGTTCGCACGGATTTTATAAGAATGGAGAAAAGCGATAGATCGATGCTAGGCAGCAGAGTTGCCTCTGCTAAAAGAATCGCAACAGACATGATACCAAGTAAAACAGCAAAGCCTTTTTCAACTTGTTTCCTTAAAACGCATTTCCAAAAAAACTCTGCAAAGAATAGCCATTAATTCAGAACCACAATTTCAATGCCTCTAACCAAAATATTCCTTATTCAAAAAGAGAATGGGGACTTAATCTTGCATGATTAAATAACGCAACATAACATGTACTGAGAAATCTAATTCAAAAAAGGCAAGACAAAAGTGAGATAAAACCTAAGAAGCCCGGATACATAGTACGATATGGATACGATATGGCACGGTCAAGACATGTTAAGAATAATTTATTTGTATATATGTATATGTAAAAGTCCACAATGTTTATGAAGATCGTATAGCCACTTGCTCATAAATACATAAACATATCAGAGTAGTCAACACATTATTTTGCTCCTAAGCAATATTGCAATCATGCACACAAAATGAAAAAAATATGTAAAATATATCAGTAGAATTACTACAGATGTCTCATTTACATAGTAACTGAGCAAGTCAGATACGAAGCATTACTTTTTTCTTAATATCTTACTTGACAAAAAAGGCAATGTTGACATAGCATCACAAACATCCAATCAAAAGAACATCAATCAAATAATAATTAAAAAAATAGTCCATGCTATTCCAGATGTAGTAAAAAAATATTCCAAGAAGTTAGAAAAAAACGGGATTAATAATAAGTCTTGTAGTTACCCAAAGTATCAAGTAAAGACCCCAACTTGCCAGTCCGATCAGGTCTGATGGTTGAATTATATTCCCTGAAAATATAGCATGAAATAATGGGTAAGGTGAGGGTTCTAGAACTGCAATATATTAAACGAGTTTGAAGTATCGTCCTAAACCAACAAAGCAGAAAAACTAAGGTAGAAGCAAACCATCCAGTTGAGTTGCGACGTTCATAATTCTTTATTGTATCTTCCAACTCAAGGGCTTCCAGTACATAAGTTATATACTCACTGCAAAAGCAATAATATCAAATAAATTTTGACTATGGCTGAAGGAAATCTAAAGTGCCTTTGTTGTAAAGATTTGACAGAAGTAAGAGCTACAACAAACAATAAAACTGCTATATATATCATATCACCATATATCAATCATTATGTAAGAGAAGCAATAAAACTGCCATAGATTTACAAGGTGTCTTCATGTTAATAGATACTAGGAAGCAAAGATGGGACTCTTCTTCACTGCCCAAGTAAAGCCAAAAGTAAGAAACTAATGAGCATAATTACTAATTACACCAATAGTAAGATTCAGTAGAGTAGAAGTACAGAAAATTTATCAGAAAAATACCTACAAAAGAAATGTGTGGGACATGCGAGGAGACTACAACAACAACCGAGCCTTATCCCACTACATGGATCAAATCACGCCATAACTTTCTATAAAGACCATGTTTCTATCAAATTTGTTAATTCAAGATCTTTCTTAATAGATTCTCCTATAGATTTTCTAGGTGTTCCTCTACCTTTAGTTGTTTGCCTCCTCTCCATCTGATCTATTCTCCGTACAACAAATCTACAGGCGTTCTCTCTACATGTCCAGACCACCTAAGCATATGTTGCCATCTTTTCTACTATAGGTGCTACCCCAACACTCTCTTTAATATTGTCATTTCTAATCTTATCTCATCTAGTCTTACAACACATCCAATGCAACATCCTCGTCTCTGCTACACTAACATTACTCTAGTGTTGATATTCTTAGCCGCCCAACATGTTGTCTCGTACAACATCACAGTTATTACTGTTGTCCGATAAAAAATTTCCTTCAGCTTGAGCATATTTGTGTCGCATAAAACCCTTGAGACCCTCCTCAATTCAGCCACTCAACTTGAATTCAATGGTTTACATCTCCTTCTATTTCTACATCATTTGGGATTACGGACCCTAGATATTTAAACCACGTGACTTGTGGTATGATATGGTCACCAACCTTCACCTCTACTTCGACTCTCCAAGTAGGACATGTGAGGAAACAGATCAAAAATTTGATTTTCACTAATCAAATTAATAAGTTGTAGGCATTATCATTGACATGCAGAACAAAAATAAATAGCTATAGATCTAATAAATGTTTTCCTCATTGTAAAATCATAACAATTGAATTTACCATAAATGCTGTAAAGGATTCAAGAACACATGAAATTGATAACAGGCTTACCTTTTGTATCTATAATATTCTTCGCGAGCATTTCGAAGATGACGCCTTAGTTTTGCCATTGACTTCTCATCTGTATCATAATCCATATCATTTTCCCCTAATTGTCCACCTTGTGGTTTGAAGGATGGGTCTTCTCTAAACTGAAAAATTGAATGTTATGCCTAACAAAGATAGCAAAACTGCCAATACAGTTTATGGATCAAAACTCTTCATCAAATGAGTTAAGCTCAAGTGTTCAATACCATTTGAGTAAGCATATCATCAATGACATTCATATAAGGTCTCAAAGGATCCCGCTTAGACATCTGCTTGGAGGTTGCTTGGGCAACCTACACAAATGAACAATCATTAAGCTCCATGAATTATGTGTGTCTGTGTGTTGAGGGGTAGGTTGTAAAGCTATTTTACAAAGAAATACTCAATGATGATGCATATTTTCTACCCAGCATGAGTATCAAAAAAATAGATTTTCAACTCATACAGAACTTGAAATGAAGCCAACTGGAGAAATACAACTGGGAGTATGGTTCTTTTAGTAACTTTTTAATTAACGTAGGACATAAACCATAAACAAGAAAAGTTGGTTTTATAATTCTGAACAGTATATGTACACCAGGAAAACAGCCACAACCAAGCCTTGTCTCTTTAGATGGTTTGGTTACATAGACTAAATGACTAAGTTGACTCTATTAAAAACTAAAACCTTTAATAAATCAATTCACAGTAATGTCTTCTTAACAGTAAAATTGCAAAATATATTTTACATTCAACTTGAATGTATGACTTACAACAATAGCGTTTGAAAGTTCTTGGTGAGCATCATCAAGTTTGACAGCCATTTGGGCAATTTTGTGGGAAAGAACTTTCTGACGGGTTGCCCAATCGGCATTTCTCCAAATGCTTTTAGGAATTTCACTTAAACCAAAGCCAAGAAGAAATGCACCCGTAACAAGTCCAAATGTATTTGAGCAAGTCATAGCAAATCCCAAAAGACTCCCACTCCTGCGTACAAAAGTATCAACCAACTACAAAAATCATTCCTAAAAAAAGTATAGCCCTATTTAAAATTGAAATAAACACACAAATACAAGTGGAAAAAAACACTATTTTATGCTAACTTGTCGTGTCAACCATGAAAAAAAAAAGACAAATAGTTGGGTAATGAGAAGATAAGATATTTATGTGTTCATGACATGAAAAATCATACAAGTCACAGATTAATGAAAAGCCGTGACTTACATATGCAATTTAGGGTTAGACCTGTAATTTCCTTATTCCATGAGTCTAATTCACATATAATTGAGATACATGCTTATGGTTATATTATATGCAAGGGAAAGCAATGGAATAGAACGGAATGAAAACATAATAGGTACTATTGTTTGGATTTTTTTAAACATGGTTGAATAGAATGGAACATGATGGATGAAGTGCATTTCATCCCGTTCCATTCAATACCCTAATTTGTCTTGCTCTCCAACTTGAGGTCATTGGGGTGGAAACATTTTTCTTCATTCAATCATTAAAATTTTCAAATAGCCCGTTCCACTTTATTTTGTTCTACCTCATTGCTTTTCATTTTAATATCTCTGTTAGATATTCAATCTAGAAGTTCCTTCCTGGTACAAGATTCAACACTACTGGAACATCCTTACCGCGTCCCCCTCCCTTCCCAAGTCTCCTAATTTAGATCCAAAGACAGCTGGACACCACTCTAATGATGTGGCCTCCCCTATCCCTAGCACGGTCTTAGTAACCAAAAAAACAACTATACTTTATTTCAAATGACCTCGCATTTTTTTGGTATGCATTTATCTTTATTATTCTATACTCAAGATGTTGTTATATTGAGATTTTCTAAAATTGTTATCACATAAACTGTGTTAGCCTTGCAGAGTAAATGCATAGATGCCAAAAGACTATACAAGTTAGATTGAAATCTGCACTTGCAAATCCAGAGCTTTATCAGAGACAGACAGATAACTATTTTACATAAGTCTCTAATCTGCACAAGCTCAAATCAATTTTCAATATATCAGTTTCTCATATCATAACTAAGTATGCAGTTAAGCGTCAAAACAAAGCATGTCTGCATATAATAGTAAATAATAGAAAGAAATCAGTTGTCATTTGTATTGTTGAGGAAACTGTAGGAAGTTACAAAGCGAAAACAACTATCTTGATGATAGAGAGAGAAACTCCAAGAAGCAACGATATGAAGCTAACACGACGCTAACATCAACAGGTAACAAAAATAAATAAGGCTAAGAAGATGAGAACTAACCAGCTCCTGTGCATCATAATTAGAAGAATAATTCCGAAAAGGCCAATGGATCCCACAATTAGATAGAAAACCAAATTAACATGTACACTAGTCTTCAATCTTTCTGATACAGTGAAATCCCCTGCATCTTCAAAACCCTGAATAAGGGGCACCACAGCCCTGCTTAGGATAAATAATTTAAATGAGGAAGTTCCATCTCTAATCTGTAAAAACTAATACAGTATCGCCTTGCAATATCATGATTAATATGTAGACAAGCATATAAAACAATTTAACAATACACTGCATACACAAAATCAACTAAATTTTGCAATTATACATAAAAGCTATATAGAAACAATCAATTTGTACTACAAAAATGTTAACACACATCTAAGCCTTGCATATAAGAACGTTTAATATTAGAGATACCAACAGAAAACAGTATTAATTTTTCAAAATTTCAAATTTGTTGATGATTTACATTAAAGAGTTACTTCAGCTTGATGGCAATACAAATGACAAATTAGATAAGATACATGAGAAGTTGTGCAGTCCACAGACTAAAAACAAGGACCCAGGATGAATGTTTGAGCTTAGGGCATTGGAAAACAAAGTAACTATCACATGATAAACCAAGCTAGGTCAAAAAACTTTAAATCTTGGATCATCAACTACATGTGGAGCTAGGAATCAGCCTGCCTTTCTAAACGAGCCACCTCGTTTGAAGTGCGCGGAATACAAGGCTATGAAAGTGATGTAAATATAATCACAAGCTTTAAATTGGCGTACCAAGTAAGCAAAAATGTACTCCAATATGACCAGCTCCAAAAGAAAGAAATGCCTCCATTCTCAGTGTGAGAAGCTATTGTCTGAAAGTGTCATAGAAACACCATTAATGAATGAAATAATACACATACAGTTCTTCAATTAACCACAACATTTTGCACCTTATAACAATATACAGTTTCAAAAATCTACTGTTCGAAGGGGAAACCCCCATTATTGGCCACAATGTAAATTGAGCTGAACACCAAAGAAGAGGCAATGCAGCAGAAAAAAAAAAGATTTAAATGACACAAGCTTAACTGAAATAAAAAGGCACGAAGCTTCCTGGTCCATAATAAGAAAACAGCATAATTTTTGTCCAAATTTTGGAGTAATTACACTAATCCAAATTTTCCAGTGTTATAAATAACTAAATTTTTCTCCTAGTTTCTAATTTAAAAACTTCCCCATGTCCAAAATTTCAAGTCCCGTTTGAAAGTTTAGGCTTCCTCTAAGATGAATACTTGTTATTCATGAAATTTGAATGTTAACTATAATCCATGTTTTTGCCATTCGCTTATGTACGCCTTTATTAGGAATATGGATTGGATTCACTTGTAATGAGAATTGGGCCTTGGTCCAATTCTCTCTCCTTCCCCTCTCCTTCCCCTCTGTCAGAATTCTGTTATGAATTCGGTTAAGAACTCAGTTATGAGTAGCACTCTACAACCAACTATAAATAACTACACTGTAAACTGAAATGTGTAATCAAACATTTTTCATTTTCTCTAACAATCTCTCTCTACTCAATGATTATCAAACTCTAGCAGCCTTTACCAGCATCTAGATTCTAGATTACCTATGGGCATACAAACCTCCCCCATATAACCCTCCACACTAATCAAACATGCAATTCAACATTGTTTTTCTGGCAGCAACCTTCAAGAAGAAAGCTAGGCAAAACATTCCTAAAATTCCATTACACAATCATAAACCTAAAATACTGAGTTAAGACAATCTACAGTACTAACACCACCACAAAATACACAGCATCATAACTGAAACTAAAGTTTCCAATAAAAAGAAATCCGCTCATGTGAAATGAAAATGAAGGAAGACGAAAAGAAACGGTACCGCCCAAATGTCAGCAGGGACGAGAATGATGATGGAGAGTGAACAAAACCAAGTATATCCAACGGTGAAAAGCACATATCGAGGAACATCTGGACCGGCAAAGTACCTCAACGTGAAAAGCACCATCCCCGTTGTTAGAGGAAGCGAGATCAGGTAAAACACCCACATCTCGCTGCCTTCCTCACACACAAACGCACTTTACGATATCAGCAACACTGATCGGCGAGACAGATCATAGATCGAACAATCGATTGCAAATTTGCGAAATTGGAATCGCAGACACGAGGTGGAAATTGTTTACGCGCTCGCACCAGCAACCACCTCTTGGCGCGCCACGCGTTTCTGGAAAATGGAGCTAGCGTGTTGGAGTTTGGTACTTTTTGGGTCAAAATTGGCGTTTAAGCTGTGAATGGGGTTGAAGAGTTGAGTTGAGATGGTTGCAACCGCGTTTGTTACCGGCGAAATAAGCACTTATTGTTGTTCGCTTATGCTACAAGTGTTCTTTCTCCCCTGTGTTGGAGTTTTGTTTTCCTTGTTAACACGTTGATATTGATAAATAGTGAAAACTGAATGGAAGTTCTTTAGTTCTTACTTTTTCCTTTTCCGTCGGCGTTCAAGATTTTTTACTTATTTATAAATTGAAGGAAGCCACCAAATTAAGACTCCGCTTTGTTTTATAAAAAAAATGGAGATTTGTTCCATGAATTTGTAACCATTTTCTAATGTAGTCATTAATTTTTGACCTAGCACAATAGTCCCACAAAATTGGTCAATTGTTTCTCTTTGAGGTGGCTAATGAAATTATATTATGCAGTATCCTTATTGAAGGAAGTTAAAGAGGATTGTTTGGTTTGAAAAGAGGAGCAAAACGGTATTTATAATGTTAAAACAGATTATAAATTTTGGATGGAGAGTCTGTGTAAGCATAAAGGGCGTAGTGTAGAAGGCGATCGGCATTGATTGTGGAAGATAAGATTCCTCCAAAAACTAAGCACTTGATTTAACGGATTTGTCGTAGTTGCCTTCTTACAAGAAATAGACTTCGACAATATTATGTTTCACCCTACTATATGTCAATTATGTAAAGGAGGGGTGGAGAATGAGTGGCATGTGTTCTTTAGTTGTGCACTAACGTCTCAATGTTGGAATGTGGCAGGTTTAAGTGATGTTATTATACCGTGTCTTCAAAAGTTTAATGAGGTTAAAATGGTTTTTTAAGACATTTGTACTAAAGAGGATAAGTGGGTCGTAGGTAGAGTGGTGGATATGTTATGGGGGATTGGGAATAATAGGAATTATTGGATATGGAATAATGAGAAGAAAGATGTGAATCAGTTCGGGATGCAAGATTATCATATTTGGAAGGACTGATTTATGACTCAAAATTATCAAGATATGAGTGTTAATGACGACTATCATATCCAACAATAACCTATATGGTAGCCACCTGGTGTTGGGTGGGTGAAGTGTAATGTGGATGTTGGTTTCAATAAACACTTAGGAACAACTAACATAGGATGGTGTTTTAGAGACTACAATGGTAGATTCATCATGGCGGATACTTTGTGGGATTTTGGGCTTTACATGGTTATTGAAGCGGGGGCTATGGCTTTGAAGAAAGCGGTCCAAGGAGGCATTCAGGTGCAAATGGAACGCATTACCTTTGAAAGTGATTCTCAAATTGTGGGTGCAAGTTGTTCACGCTAATTATGTTGGTAATTCAAAATTTAGTGTGATTATATCTAGTATTAAGAATATGTTAAATTACATTCCAACTTTGAGGTTAAGTTTGTTAAGCGTCAAGCGAATTCGATTGCTCACTTGTTAGTTAGGACGGCTAATTCTTAGACTAGGTGTAAGGTTCTTCATTCGATTCCTCTCTGTATTGAACAACAATTATTGCGTGAAATGAATTGAGTTTGCGTTTGTAAAAAAAGACCATGGGAAAGGAAACCAACGTAATGGAATGGGGCTGAGTAAAATTCATAAATCATATTGAATGAAAATTAAAGGATTGGATGGAAAAATTCTGTTCTATCTTTTATTTAAATTTAAACAATGGAATCTTATAATTTACCTTGCAATTTCATTCGGTTACATCTTTTACTTCCAATCCAAATATACTCTTAAAAAATTTTGTAAGACACACTTTAATCTAAGAAAAAAAGTTGATTTTATAGAGACGAAAAGTGATTTTAAATTTTAATTATTTTTATAATATATGATTTTAATTTTTAATTATTTTTATAATATATGATTTTAATTTTTATCTCATTTATATTTATTAATATTGTCATTTTTATTTATTTTTTATTATTTTATTATTTATTATTTAAATTAAGTCATATAAATACCTTAAAATATTTGTAATTTATCATTTGAAAAAAAAACTTCGAATTCTAAACAAATATATTTTATGTCTTTTAATACACTTATTTATTTTTTATCATGGTTATTTTTTTCATTTTCTCTCCAAACAAATTATTAAATAATCTTTATTATTTTCAACTTTTTATTTTAATTTTCCTTCAACTATCAAATAAGGTGTAAAAGAACATGTACTTGCTAAAAACCTACAATAAAAATTGTCTTGTATGTGGAGGATTATATGTGATGTTAGAGTTGTTGATGGTGTTTAGAGTTGGATCAGGCAGAGTGGTGAAAAGCTTTGTATAAGTGATTTTCATGTGAATAATGATTTTCTCTTCCCAATTATATGGTTGAGGTATTTATAGAGACCTTTTGGGTCTGGATCTTTAGACTCAGGGAGCAGTTATTGAACCATTCTTTCAGGAATGGGGGATGTGGAAGTCGTTATTCTCCTAATTATCATGGAGAACATGGTTTCCCCATTTGACTGATCTTTCCATTCTGTTAGTATGCAATAGCATGTCATTCTCCAAGTTATATGAGTGGATGATGGACGGATTTACCCAAGCCAAATAAGAACGGATGTTGCGACAAATGAGCAAATAAAAGCACAATTTTGGGTGTTTTGTGGTGTTAACTTTGCACTCTCCTGGAACTAGTGTGTCTACCTTGTCTTGTTTACCCTTGTATTACCTTCTCTCATGCATAACAAAATTATTTTAGTACACATTCTCTAAAGTATGAGGTCTTGGAGAGGATAAAGTGATTTATCCCAAACAGGAGGTAATCTATCAGTGGGAAAGATTTAGATATTTGATTCCTGCAGGTAAAACTTTGGGACCTTGTTTGTAATCGATTCCCTCAAGCGCTACTTTAAAGGGTGAGTCCCTTTAGAGTTGTAGTATTAGATCTTTATATGCATTTTTGTTTGCTACTCGTTTTTTCATCCTCTATGGGTTTTTCGCTTCGCTTATACCTAGTGCATTTCTTGGGGGAGAGCCCCTCAAGTGTTGTTTAAGTTTCTTCCAGAGGATCCTCCCATGGGGTCTAGCATTTGTGTTACCCCTAAGGGATACAAGGGTCCCTCCTTGAGGATCTGGTATTCATGTTTCCTCTAAAGGCGATAAGATTTCCTCTTTGAGGATCCAACATTCATATTGCCTCTAAGATCGATAAGGACTCCTCTTTGAGGATCCAACATTTGTCTTGCCTCTAAATGCAACAAGAATTCTTCTTTGAGGATCCAACATTCATATTGCCTTTAAGGGTGGCAAGGATTCATCTCTAAGGATTCAACATTAATCATTTATCAATTTTAATAATGTGCCTCCTTTTAAAGGTTGCACTTTGAGGGAAGATGCTTAACAAAACAATTTTAAGGAAGTTCATATATTTGTGGACTAAATGCCTCTCGCCTTATTGAATAATAAATAATGAATGACTAACTTCTAGGGGTGGACAAAAATCCACCAACCGTTGCAATCTGACCGGCCCATTCAATCTGAAGCATCTCGGTCGGGTCAAAGTCGGTTTTTCGGGTCAAACGGGTGAAGCATCCGGTTTGGAGTGGATAATGACGGTTCGGTTTATGAAATTGAATCCAAAAAAAACCAAACCCGACCAGATTAATAGTGTTACTTTTATTATTTTGTTTGATATTCTACTGGGCTAGACTGGGTTGTTTCTGAAGCCCAAAAGATATCCCATATTGTACTATATAAACCTAACACCCAAGGGAAGAGAATCAAAAACCCTAGTTGTTGCTGCAATCTGCTTCCTCTTTGCTTCCTCTCACGTTTTCAACCGAACCCGACCAGTTTAATACATAATCGAAAAAACCGATTATGTTAACCGAACCGACATGAACCGAACCCGGTTAAAACCGTTAATTCAAATGGTCGAAATTGAGCCAGAAGTTTTCACCCGTGGGTTTGCTCGGATTGATGGTTTGGGCCCGAAACCGAACTGGTCCGAACCGATGTCCAGCCCTACTAACTTCAATAATACCTTAGGCTAACAGAGTTTTATATCCTAGGGATGAGTCTTACATTCAACTCTTCGAGTTTGTAAGCTCCATGAGGTAACTTCTAACATATGTGGTATGAACCTTCTCATTTAGGTTGTAGTTTTCCAAAGCGAGTTGGTAGGATAACCTGTGTTATTACGAGGTCACTCTCACGTGTTTCCCTTGGGACAACTTTGGGGTTATACCTCATGAAAACCCTCTATTTGGCAACAAATTCTCTTATATGGGTGACATCTCGAGTTTTGCCGATCAGATTGAATGCACATCTAAATACTTCCTTTTTTTCTTCTTTACTGAATTGAGAGCGCCTTCGTGTGGGTGTACCAATTTTGATAGGCATCATGGTGTTAGCGCCATATACTATTAGGGATGGAATTTATTTGGTAGTTAAATGGGGATGGTGTGATAAGATCGTAGTATTCTATGGAGTTGTTCGGCCCAAAGCCCCTTGGCCTCGTCTAGCTTTTTCTTTATCCCGCCCAATATTACCTTGTTTGAAGACTCGACTAACCCGTTTGCCTATGGGTGGACAACTGAAATAAACTTCATCTATACTCCTAAGTCTTAACAGAAATCGACCACAGTGGAGTTGGAAAATTGAATATCATTCTCTGAGATGATAACACATGGTAAATAAAACCTACATATGATTCATTGCCAATATAAAGGATAAACCATTTCTGCTGTGATTTTGGAGATGACTTTAACTTCTATCTATTTCTTGAAGTAGTATACTCAAACGATCAGGAACTTCAATTGCCCAGGTGCCAGTGGGAAATGGCCGAGGATGTCCATATCCCATTGGTAAAATGATCATGATGACATTATTGAGTGAAGGATTTTGACTGATGAATGATGTAGGTTGGCGTCCTTCTAGCATTTGT